>NW_004444018.1:2891890-2899955 GCF_000243295.1 Trichechus manatus latirostris
CTCCGTTTGGTGTTCGGCTGAGTTCTTTATCTCTTCATTTGATGTTCTAGGGTTTCAGGATTGTTGATTCTCTGTTTGGCTTAGTTTTTTGGATCTTTGTTGTGGAGGGACAGCGTGGTGTTTCTGCCTAGAGCGCCATCTTGCCGGAAGTCCTCCCCCTCATTTAATTTGAGAAGCAAATTTATTTGGAGTTAAGGCTCAAGTCCAATTACCTGGTCCAAACACCAGCTCTTTTATGAGCTGTGTGACCTTGAGTAAGTCAACTAAACTTCTCTGTACCTCAGTTTCCTCATCAGTAACATGGTGGAAAAAACCAAACAGTGCCATGGAATTTATTCTGACTCATGGAAACCCCATGTATGTTACAGTAAAATTGTGTTCCATAGGGTTTTCGGTGGCTGATTTTTCAGAAGTAGATCACTAGGCCTTTCTTCTGAGGTGACTCTGGGTGGCCTTGAACCTCCAACCTTTCGCTTAGCAGCTGAGTGTGTTAACCTCTTGCGCTGCCCAGGGACTCCTTGGTAACATGAGGATGAAAATAATTGCACTGGCCTCACAGGCTCACTGTGGGGATTAAATGAATCAGTATAGGAAAGGATTTAGTGGTCTGGCACATAGAAAGCACTCTATAAATATTAGGCATTATTATTTTTCTTTTATTCCAAAGAATATGTATTATTTATTGTACATAAAATCGTGCTACTAATTTAAGGAAAGGTGGTTGTTTCTTCTTTTAATAAGCATATTTCAAAAAAGAAAGTAAAAACTATCCCTCAATTTGACTAAACCCATTTTGAAGAATTTTGAATTTTTCTAACGATAACAGGGAAGACTTATTTCCTTATGGTCCCAGTCGAATGACCCCAATGAGATATCAGAATTTTGGTATTTATGAGTACCATGAAATGTAAAGGGCTTCTAATTGCTCTGTGTTATTAACTTGAAAATGGAGACAATGCACATTTTAAAGATGGAGACAGAAATGAGAGTTTTGTGTACGTACAATGTTTCTTAGAAGTATAATTTGTTTAGGTTAGTAGAACCTTTCAGAATGATTCTCTGGTATCCATTGTTTTGTTTTGTTATTTTTTATCCTAATGTCTTGGGTGAATCTGATATGCTGCCAAGCTTAGGAACCATTGTTTGAAGTCAATGATCCTCAAGTTTTGCACATCAGAATCTCCTTGAGGGCTTGTTGAAACACAGAGGGGCGAACCCCAGAGTTTCCGATTCTGCAGGTCAGAAGTGAAGTGCCTAAATTTCTAACATTTACCAGGTGATGCTGATGCTGCTTTTCCCCCAACCATCCTTTGAGAACTAGTACTTTAATTCATAAAGAGATCGCTTACATTGGAAAAGGCCTTTCTACTCTTCAAATCTTCAAATATTTGCTTAAGATTACCAAAATTCTATGCCCAAGACTTTAACATATTCTGGGGTGGGACTTATGTGCCCATGTCCCTTCTGTCTTCTCTTGCCTCCTGAGCTTCAGCTCCCTCCCACTGGGTGGCTGCTAAGGCAGACTCTTCTAGTTGATTTGCAAGAAAAATAATCTTCAGTAAAAATGTTTCAGAGTGCCCTGGGAGAGGCTTACATCACACCAAAGAAAATGTTTGCCTAAGTCCTTCCCCTGTCTCTCACTACCTGTCTATCATTTTGTCATTCTGTGGTGGCTTGTGTGTTGTTATGATACTGGAAACTATGCCACCGGTATTTCAAATGCCAGCAGGATCACCCATGGTGAACAGGTTTCAGTGGAGCTTCCAGACTAAGACAGGAAGAAAGGTTGGGTGATCTACTTCTGAAAATTAGCCAGTGAAAACTTTATGGATCATAACAGGATATTGTCCAATATAGTGCTGAAAGATGAGCCCCATAGGTTGGAAGACACTCAAAATACACAGATGCTGCAACAATAGACTCAAACATATCAATAATTTTGAAGACGGCACAGGACTGGGCAACGTTTCTTCTGTTGTACGTTGGGTCAGCATGAGTCAGAAAACACTCGACAGCAACTCACAACAATCGTGTGTCTCAGCAATAGCCATTCACCTCACTGGCCGCAGCCTCTCTCCATTTTTGGTCTTCTCTCTCCCTCCTCTCCTCTGTCTTCTTCATTCAACTTCACTCACTCACAGGAGGAAGAAAAAATTCATCACTGTCCATGAAAAGTTGTCTGTGAAAAGTGGCATAACTCTCACATGTTGTTCCACAGATTCTTTTCTTCTATAAGAAGAACTATCAAGCTATGAACCCAAGCAAAGACAGTTCCCTCTCAGGAGTAATTGTGGTGCCAGATGTTAAGATATTAATTACTTTCACCTCATTACTATTAAAAATACATAAAAATGATAACACTGTAACAATTCTCTGGATTTATCTGTTATTACCATTTTTCTCAGAATCTCAGAAATGAAACTGACATCTTTAGATCTTTGCCTCTGACATCTTTATGTTTTTTGCTTGATTTTTATGGTCTGGAAATCTTAGGTGTGTTCACCATTTGTATTTTTTTTTAGGTAGTTCCATTGGCACTCTCAGACCTATGAGGAGGGGAGGAACCAGCAGGTGAAGAGGGATGGGATTGGTGGATACGGTAGGGGCCAAGATACATTTGAGGGTTGGATAATGTTTGTTGTTGCTGTGCAACAATCACCATTATCCATTTCCAACTTTTTCTAAAGGGTTGAATAATTTTTGAAGACCGTTTGTAAAAAGTACATGTAAGTCCCTATTCTAATTGCATTTTCTTCCTTTCCAGAGTTTATTCATTGGCTAACTATTGTCATATTAGTTTGGAATGTGTGAAACTCAGTTTCAGCAAAAATGTCACCCTGGATGTGGCTCAGAAACTTTGCGAAAACTGTAGGCAGTAAGAGTTCTTTGATGTTGCCCACTGTGTTTCTTTCAGTCTTAAATGGCATCAAAAAATGAGGAGGAAAACTGATGTTAGCTGTGCGTTGGTTTGTGTTTTTTTTTTAATAAGTCCTTTTTGTTGTTTCTATTTTATTGACACAGAGTTCTAGTAGTCACTGAGTATTTCCAAAAAAAATACCTTCTGGTAACTTCATTAAGGCTTAACCAAGATTTCATGACCTTTCAAAAGCAGAAAATACATGAATTTCTTTGTGCTTTGGGATTTATAAAAAAATCAAAGAAATAATATTTGGAAAAACTTAAAATGAAATACCCAGGTTGACCCCTGTCCTTTGAATACCATTTACTAGAATTATACAACAAGCTAGGGAAGAAAAATTATTTCAGGAGTTATCACAGTTGAAGTTACCATTTCTGGTGCCCTATATTTCAAGTTGATGGCAATGGGTTTGGGTTTTTTGGTTTATATTCCAATAATTATTTAATTAGTCTTAGTCAACTTTGTAAAAACTGGGCTTTTTGAATGAAATCTGAGATTTTTTGTATTGTTATTCTCTCATGAAATGGAGCCTCCATAGAGTTAATATTTCTGTATTAAAAGCACTGGAGCTTTTAAGATTTAAAACAAAATAATGGAACAGTGTGAGGAAATTTGGTTTGCCAATTGCATATATCTTTAAAAAAGTAGGAGTAGTTGCCAGAGACTAGGAGGAGGGGAGAATGGGGACTTAAAACAAAAAAAGCAAAATATCAAATGGTGTAAAATACACATTTGCATTGGTTAAAATATGTATGCTTATGAACAATACTGAAAAATAGCATTCAAAAGGGAAAACTTCTGCTGATCTTAGACTTCCAGAGTATGAGTGATGTTGTACCAGATATTTTTGAATGTTTTGTACAGTTATTCTTCCTATAAAAGGATATATAATGTACAGGTAGTGCCACATTTCATTGGGAGTAAAAAAAAGGTAATTAAGAGTTTATTACTGGAAAATATGAATTGAGAGCTAGAAAGGAAATGAAATCTATATTGTTCTAAAAACATTATCTCCAAAGGCATGCTTTCTCAATAAGTGGTTTAGTGGGCAAAGTACTGTTTTCTTTCACCACCTGTTTGTATGGTGTTAATGTGATCTCTGTTGGTTTTTTTTTTTTTTTTTTTTTGAAGCTAGATTTCCATTCTATTCACCTATTTTGTATAATGTTACTCAACCAGTCGCTGTTGAGCCAACTCCAACTCATGGTGACCCCATTTGTGTCAGAGTAGAACTGTGCTCCATAAGGATTTCAATGGCTGGTTTTTTGGAAGTAGATTGCCACAACTTTTTTCCAAGGTGCCTCTGGGTGGACTCAAACCTCCAACCTTTCAGTTATAGCCAAGCATATTAACTGTTTGCACCACCCTGTGACTCCTGTATAACACTGGTGTTGTCCAGTGCCATCAAGTCGGTTCCAACCCCATGTACAACAGAATGAAACAGGGCCTGGTCCTACGCCATCCTCTGTTTGAGCCCACTGTTGCAGCCACTGTGTCAATCCATCTCACTGAGGGTCTTTCTCTTTTTCGATGGCCCTCTACTTTACCAAGCATGATGTCCTTCTCCAGAGACTGGTCCTTCCTGATAACATGTTCAAAGTATGTGACACGAAGTCTCACTATCCTTGCTTCTAAGGAGCATTTCCGCTGTAACTCTTCCAAGATAGATTTGTTTGTTGTTCTGACAGTCCATGGTATATTCAATATTCTTCACCAACACTGTAATTCAAAGGCATCAATTCTTCCCTCTTTGGTCTTCCTTATTCATTGTCCAGCTTTCATGTGCATATGAGGTGACTGAAAGTGCCATGACTTGGGTCAGGTGCACCTTAGTCCTCAGAGTGATATCTTTGCTTTTTAACACTTTAAAGAGGTCTTTTGCAGCAGATTTGCCCAATGCAATACATTGTAATGCATCATGTGACCTCTTGACTGCTGCTTCTATCGGTGTTGACTGTGGAGTCACGTAAAATGAAATCCTTGACAGCTTCAATATTTAAAGATGTCAAAATTTAAAGACTTGCAAATTAAGGGGTACATGTAATGTCATTTGAAATCCTGGTTCTGTATTCCCAAAAACTACATTAGGTTGTAAAATTTAGTGACCTAGTTCACTTCTAAACCAAGACTCTAGAGTACTGATGAAAAGGGACTTATGTTAACGTCTCATCCTTTGAATACTGAATTATATGATGCTTTCTGGAGGAATAGGAATGGCTGTAGAATTGTATGGATCTTTTTCTGACTGATCTGGTTTGTCTCATTTTGCTCTTCTGGGAACAGGAGCTTTAATCTTTTTTAGTCTTCCAAACATAGATTAATATTTTAACATCTCCTTATCTTGTAGAATTGGGAATTACTTTCATGCCACATAGAAATGTACATTTCTCCATTATTTTGGATGAATATAAATGTATCTCTGATCTGACAATGCACAGATTGCATTCCCTGGAGCTAAAAATAATTTTTGAGTATTTGAGATCAAATTCATAGGTTTCTCTGGGAAGAAATCCATTTATTGTCTTAGACCATGGTTTGTCTGTTTTTAGAATATAAACTTGGGAAAAAAGTTGAGAATGTCCTAAGCAGCTCTAAAATAATTAGTAAAATAATAACTGGGCAATATTGACATAATTATCATTCAGATATTATTAAAAGTAAAATGAACATAATTACATAATAATTGTTTACATTTATTTATAATTTATCTCCTGCCTACTTTCCAAAAGACTTTGAGACTTACAATAGTTAAAAACACACATACATGCAGACACATACAGACAAGCAATTCAAAACTACACTAAAAAATTTTTTTGATCAGAACCATCTAGAGAAAGAGTGGAAATGGAATCTAGGCAAGCTGAGGACTGTGGTGTAATACTAAATTCAATTTGTAATTTCCTGCCTGGGAAGGCAACATGGAAAACACAATTGACTTCATGGTTCTTTTTGGCTTCTTGAAAGAAGGCATGCCAATTCTTTGTAAAAGACAAAATCAATACATTCTGAGAATTTATTATAGACTTTCTGTAATACTGAGAAACCAAGTAACTTAATGACCAGACAAAATTGCACAAGATTCTACATTTGCCGGTTGGTCAGAGCTTCCTTGTTTGTTAAGAATGTTAAATAAGCTAGCATTAATAGAATTTCCACAGTCTTCCTTCGTTCTACTACCATTCCCTTGGGATGACTTCACTTATTTACTTGAAAGTTGAATTATTATGCTTTTCTTTTTTTTTTTAAGGTTTGAAGTTTTTTAAGGGTGCTGAGGGCAGAGGACTGGTTTGAAAATAAGGTGGTTCCTTGCCAATATAGAGGAGCCTTGGTGGTATGGTGGTTAAGCACTTGGCTACTAACTGAACATTTGGCACTTCGAATCCACCAGCTGCTCTGCAGGAGAAAGATGTGGCAGTATGCCTCTCTAAAGATTTACAGTCTTAGAAACCCTATGGGGCAGTTCTACTCTGTCCTATAGGGTCACTACGAGTCAGAATCAACTCTCCAGCAACGAGTTTGTTTTTGGGGTTTTTTTGCCAATGCACAAAGGTAACTTGTGCTATGAGAAAAAGTGAAACATGCCCTTTCTTCACGTCTTCCTACAGACCAGAGGTATTTTTCTGTAAAGAGTCAGAGTCAATATTTTAGTCTTTGCTGGACATATGGTTTCTTTCGTGACTACTTAACTCTGCCGAAAGCAAATGGACATGACTGTATTCCAATAAAAATTTATTTATAGACACAGAAATTTGAATTTCATATAATTTTCACATGCCCCAAAATATCATCCCGCTTTTGATTTTTTTTTCCAACCATTTATAAATGTATAGACCATTTTTAGCTCCTAAGCCTTAAAAAAAAGCAGTGGGCTGGATTTGCTGACCTCTGCTTTAGAGTGTCTCTCACAGAAAGGCCTACCTCCAGCTTTTAATGGAGTCTCTGGCTGGTGCAAACAGTTAACATGCTTGGCTGCTAACCAAAAGGTTGGAGATTCAAGTCCACCAGAGGTGCGTCAGAAGAAAGACTTGGCAATCTACTTCCTGAAAATCTGCCACTGAAAACCCTTACGAAGCATAGTTTTATTCTGACACACATGGGGTCACCGTGTGTTGGAATCAAATCTACGGCAACTGGTTAACCAGTTTAAATTTTAATGTTTTCACCATTTCCTCACTAAGCACTATCTCAAAGGAGATCAGGGCTGATCAAGTAAAAGATATAACCATGACACAGCAATGTTGTGCAACAAGCTATCTACTGGGGCCTCAGCATTGATAACCAAACGCGAGGGGTGGTCCCCACACAGCCTGAGGTCTTCAAGAAACAGGTGGTACAGGAAACTACCAGAAGGGGAAGAGGGCATGAAAAATCCTGAAGAGGAGGAGGAAGAAGAGGGGAGCTAACAGGTCACAGCTGCTATGAAGAAGTAAACAACTTGAGTCTAATACACAGAGGCCATCTTTGGCTTTCTTATATATCAAGCACACAATCAAAAAATACACTTTTTATTCTCAAGTTTGACATTATCTTTTTCCTTCAAGAAACATAAAGTACTAGTCAAGGTTATTTTAAAGACTTTTCATGCATTTATCATGCTTAGAATCTAGGATGACCTGTATCCACTCCACATAATCTTTTATTTTTTTTAAATTGAAGATTCTCCATTTCTAAGGCTTCACCATCATTCCTGGCCTAACCAAAATAAAAGAGGCTTTCAAAACAGTCAAAGTACAAGAAGTCCCTGGGTTATGAACTTCCGACTTACGTACATCCCGTAGTTACAAACCAGCCCCGTAAAGCCTATCATATTAAAAACTGGAGGTGCATACAATGCTTTGTAATAACAAACAGCCGCTCCTTTGTGAAGTGCATCAAAACATTATCATTATTACTCTATTATTATGTTAAAAATGTTTTAGTGTATCTGGAAGTGTTTCTTTATATACAGCATGAGCTATAGGTCTTGTTTCATTTTTTTGAAGATGGATATCCAGTTTTGCCAGCACCATTTGTTAAAAAAACTGTCTTTTCCCCATTTGATGGACTTTGGGCCCTTGTTTAAGATCAGGTGACCGTAGGTGGATGGATTTACATCTGGGTTCTCAATTCTGTTCCATTGGTCAATGGATCTGTCGTTGTACCAGT
>NW_004444018.1:2903889-2920112 GCF_000243295.1 Trichechus manatus latirostris
GGGAGAGAGGAGAGAGGAACAGGAGCCAAAAACATACAAACAAACAAAAAAGAATGCTACAGGAGATTGCCGTTGGAGTGGAGAGATGAGAGACTATGAAATGGAGAAAAACAGAAAGGGGTAGATGAAGAAAAGAAAAGAATGAATAAATAAAAATCAGTAAGGTTAAAGAACCGCAAAGTTCCCAGGGATCCCACCGGTGCAGCTATGTTGTCTGGGGAAGTTGCTCTCAGGTGTTGTAGTACATCCTGTCTAGAAGGCATAGAGGTATACAACGCCGGGTATTCAGGGAACAGAAAGAGAAGGAAGATATAGAGAGACGAGAAACTGTGCAATGAAGAAAGACAAAAAGGAAAAAAGAGGGAAAAGAAAACAAAACAAATTAAAAAAAAAAAGAACAAGTAAGGCCCCCCAAAAAACAGAAAAAAAATAAAAAACGAGAAAAGAAATGCCCTCAGGGCTCCCTCTGCACGTCTGTGGAAGCCGAGGCGGAGTCTCCTTGGCACACAGCTCTGCCTGGCCAGAAAGGGGTCCCAATCCAAGAAAAGGAAAAGAAAACAGACAAACAATACAAAACAAACAAACGAACAAAAGCCCCGGGATCCCACCAGCGTGGCAGCCCATACTGGGAAGCAGCTCCACACTCGAATGGAGCTCCGCAACCCCTCAGGAAGCAGCAAAGATGGCGCATGGAGCCAGGTACTCGAGGGAAAGGAGGGAGGGGGCGAGAGGTAAGTAAGAAGTCAAAAGAAGCCAAGAAAAAAAAAGCAACACTAGCAGCCAACAAATGGCACTGAGAGAGCCAGCTACTGCGGGCTGCTGTTTCTGGACAAGAGACTGTGTACGCGGGAAGCAGAGGGGTCCGAGTGTGGGTGAAGAAGGGTAGAGAGTGGGAAAATGTATATCACAAATTACCAGAGCTCTGCAGCCCCTCAGGAAGAAGCAAAGATGGCGCAGGGAGCGAGGTACTCGCGCGAAAGGAGGGGGAGGTGGCGAGAGGCAAGGAAGAAATCAAGAGAAGCAGAAAAAAGCAACACCAGCAGTCAACAAATGGCACTCAGAGAGCCACCTGTTCGGATGTGTGGCATCCAAGCAGCCGCTGTTTCTGGGTCAAGAGATTGTTGCTGCAGGAAGCAGAGGAGGCTGAGTCGGGGTGAAGAAGGGTCAGGGTGGGAAAGTGTATATTGCAAATTACCGGTTGTTTTGTCTCCCGCTGGACGCTCCGTGAGGCTGCTTTCTCGTACCCCCTGTTTGCTGGTCTCCGATAGGAGTCCAAGATGGCGGATCCGTGCTGCGTTAGCTGGTAGGGGACCTCTGCATGAATCTCTCTCCTCGCTCTACGTTCTCTGTCAGTTTTCTCACTCCATTTGGTGCTTGGCTGAGTTCTTTATCTCTTTATTTGATGTTTTAGGGTTTCAGGATTGTTGTATTCTTTGTTCGGCTTAGTTTTTCGGATCTTTGCTGTGGAGGGACGGCGTGGTGCTTCTGCCTAGAGCGCCATTTTTGACATCTTTGCTCTTTAACATTTTAAAGTGGTCTTTTGTAGTAGATTTGCTCAATGCAATGCATCTTTTGATTTCTTGGCTTCTGCTTCAATGGGTATTGATTGTGGATCCAAGTAAAATGAAATCCTGGACAACTTCAATCTTTTCTCTGTTTATCATGATGTTGCTTATTGGTCCAGGTGTGAGGATTTTTTTTTTTCTTTATGTTGAGTTGTAATCCAGACTGAAGGCTGTAGTCTTTGATCTTCATCAGCAAGTGCTTCAAGTCTTCTTCACTTTCAGTAAGCAAGGCTGTGTCATCTGCATAATGCAGGTTGTTAATGAGTCTTTCTCCAGTCCTGATGTCCCGGTCTTCTTCATATAGTCCAGCTTCTCAGATTATTTGCTCAGCATACAGATTGAATTAAAAAAAAAAAAAATAACCCTGGTGGTGTAGTGGTTAAGAGCTATGTCTGCTAGCCAAAAGGTCAGCAATTCGAATCCACCAGGCATTCCTTGGAAACTCTATGGGCAGTTCTACTCTGTCCTATAGGGTCACTATGAATCAGAATCGACTCGATGGTAATGGGTTTTTTGGTTTATACAGATTGAATAAGTATGGTGAAAGAATACAATTGTGATGCACACCTTTCCTGATTTTAAACCATGCAGTATCCCCTTGTTTTGTTCAAACGACTGCTTCTTGGTCTATGTACAGGTTCCTCATAAACACAATTAAGTGTTCTGGAATTCCCATTGAATTGAATGGGAATTCAATAAGAAGACAACCCAATAAAAAACGGGCAAATGATTTGAATAGATATTTCACAAATAAGATACAAGAATGGCTAATAAGCATATAAAAAGTTGCACAGCATCATTAGTCCTCAGGGAAATGGAAATTGAAACCACAACAAGCTACCACTACCCAGCCAGTGTTGTTGTTAGTTGCTGCTGAATAGATTCTCATTCATGGAGACCCTATGCTTGCAGAGTGGAACTGCTCCATAGGGTTTTCAAGGCCATAACCTTTTGGAAGCAGATTGCCAGGACTGTCTTCTGAAGTGCCTCTGGCTGGGTTTGAACAGCCAACTTTTTGGCTAGTAGTTGAGTGCTTACCCATTTGTATCAGCTAGGGACTCCTACACATCCACTCGAATTGCTAACATTAAAAAGACTGACCCTATCAAGGGTTGGCAAGTGTACGGAGCAACTGGAACACTCTTACACTGCTGGTGAGAATGTAAAATTGTACAGTAAATTTGGAAAGCACCTAGCCAAGTTCTTATAAAATTAAACATACACTTACCATATGATCCAGCAATCTCACTCCTAGGTAGTTACTTTAAGAGAAACAAAAACACATGTTCCTTCACACGTTTCTATTCTACAGCAATAGTTACAGTAACTTTATTCTCAATAGCCAAAACCAGGATCCAACCCAAAGGCCAATCAAAAAAATGACTGATAAACACATTGTGGTGTATCTGTACAATCTAATCCTACTCATTACTGTAAAGGAATGAATTACTAAAATATGCAACAATAGAATGACTCTAAAAAACCATTATGTAAGTAAAAGAAGCCAGAGATGAAATAGTACATACTGCATTATTCCATTTACATGAAACTCTAGAAAAACATATTTAATCTACAATGAACCAAAGCAGATTTAAGTGACCTTGGTTTGGGATTGGGTAGAGGATTGACTGGGAAGGGGCCCAGCAGAACTTTTCAAGATTATGGAAATGTCCTATATCTTGATTGTGTGGAGGATAAATGGATGCATTTTATTGTATGTAAATTTAACCTAATTAAAAATGATAAAAAATAATTTAACTATAAGTCCAAAAACCAAACTTATTGCCATCGAGTCGATTCCCACTCATAGCGACCCTATAGGACAGAGTAGAACTGCCCCATAGGGTTTCCAAGGAATGCCTGGTGGATTTGAACTGCCGACCTTTTGGTTAACGGCCGAGTCCTTAACCACTAGGCACCATGAATTATAATACATGTATAATGCAATGACATTGATTACATTCTTCATGTTGTGCAACTATTATTGCTACTTTTTCCAAATTATTCCACCACCATTAACATAAACTCAATGCCTCCTAAGCAAAACCTTCCCCTCTCCCCCTCCCTCCTACCCCTGGTAACCACTATAATCTACGCTTTCTATATATTTGCTTATTTCATATATAAGTGAAATCAAACAGCATTTGTCCTTTTACAACTGACTTATTACACTCAGCGTAATGTTTTCAGGGTTCACCCATATTGTGGCATGCATCAGGACTTCATTTCTCTCTACGGCTGAGTTATGATGGAGACTTACTTAATTTAATCACAGGAGTGACTATCCTGTCCTATTTCCAAATCCCACTCACCCTCAAGAGGAGGGGATTATACAGAGCTTGTACACCAAGGGACTGGAATTTGGGGTCATTTTAGAAGTCTGCTGATCACAGTTTGCTTAATCTTTTTTTACTGTCCAAAAGTTGAATTACGATGAATATATTTCCACTGGATTCTATTTTTCTCTCTCTCTCTACTTCCTGCATACAGAATATAAAATGCAAACTTTTGTCTCAGCTGAGAGCAGCAAGATGTATGAGACATACAGTTCACTAAGGACACATAAGCTTTGCTTGGTCACCATATAATGGGTTCAAAAATTTGAAACTTAACACTTCTAACCTACTTCTAAAACCAAATGCTACTCTGCCCTGGTTTGAAATATGAAATGGTGTTTGATAGTGTTTGCAGCATTATTAAAAAAAAAAAAAAAAAACAGTTGCCATTGAATTGATTCCACCTCTGAAAGTTAATTTATTATAAAGAAAGATGTACCAAAATCTCTCCCACCCTCCTCTCCCCTTCCCCTACAACAATGCTATAGATTGGTTACAGAAACAAAACGCAATCAAAGGAGAAGTTCAACTGAGTCTACAATGCTTTAGTTTAAAAAAATGATAAAATGTTCCCATGTGCTAATTCTGGGTGGGGGTATATGGGTGTTATACTATTTTTTGGTTTTTTCATCCTACACGAAAAGATTAAGTAGATCAGTCTGAGGTAAGTTTGCTGACACATTCCTTTTTTTTAAGTCTTCAAATTGTTTCCTATCACATCCTTAGGAATAATAAGTCATGAGTAGATATTCATGAGAAAACTAAGACTCAAGCCCTTGCAGGGTTACTTATGTCTGAGAGCGTTCCTGAGCCTACTAATCGCTCCCTCAGTGGTATGCCATTACCTGGATATCTAGTTCTATCTTAACTGGTCTATAGGATCTCTCTGGGGCAGAGAGTGTGAAGGCATGCTCAGAGAAAGGCTCTTGTACCTGAAGGAAATTCTACACGTTAGATTAAAATAGACTCCCATTAAAAGCCGCTCCCATTTAGCTGGTGGAAAGGTGGAAGGGGTGGTGCCCGCTCTACCTTATAGGAAGTTGAGCCAATTTATGACATAGTGGCAAGGGGTAGATTCTCATGACTCACCACCCTAGTCATTGTTCAATACGGAGTTTCCCAGAGTGTGTTCTCAAGAGCACTAACTCTGGGAAAGCTCATAGAATCTGAAACAAAAGCAAAATAAAAACAGCATAACAAAACCCCAAAGCTTCCACAGTCAGATACATTTAGGAAATATTAGGTTAGACAGATATAAACAGCTTTCTTTATCTCATCCCAGAAGGAATATAGGACTCTTTTTCAAATTTATTTGAGTTTTACAAATGTGTTTGATCACGAAAGTCTTTCTTTCCAAGAATATCTTTTCACTGCTTTGAGAAACATGCTTTAACAAGATTATCTCTGATTTTTAAAATCCTTGAGCAGCCACAGAGCAAGGTGATCTTTCTAAAAGTCCTGCTGATAACTATGGGCAAGCTCTCCTTACCCACTGATTCACTGGCTCTCAAAGGCTGCTCTGTTAACTCAAATTCCTGGCTAGCTGCTTCTGGATGCTAAAACAGAAAGGAAGTGCCTCCTATTTCTTTCTTCTCTCTTTCATGGAAAAAAAAAAAAAAATTAGAGTCTTCCCTTGAGAATATTGCTGAAGATATTCAAAAGCATTCCTGAAGCCTGATAGTTGAGCTGGCGCAATGCATGCCAAGCAATGCCCTTGCAAGTAATAGGTCACAACAAAATTATAGACACTTTAGTAGGAGACCAGCCTTCATCTCTCCCACTGAGGCTGGGAAATGGTTTGGTTAGGCAGAAGAAAGAAATGCTGAAGTATCTGCTTGATATTTACATTTTTCCAAGGCAATAAGGAGCTATTAAATTAATCATGTAATGAAGTATGGCATATTTGGAGGAGAGTAGGAGCCTTCATGGAGACTAAAGGGAGAAATGTTTGGATATATAAGGTGGGACCAGATTTCAGAGGGCTTTGAGTGCTCAGATGAAGAGTTTGCTCTTGATTCGCTTTTCATTCGGGGATCACTAGGGTTTTCTGAGCTAGAGTGCAGGCTTTCTCTACCTTGGCACTATTAACATTTTGGGACAGATCATTTTTTGTTGTGGGGGACTGTCCCATACATTG
Source organism: Trichechus manatus latirostris (assembly GCF_000243295.1). Lineage (NCBI taxonomy): Eukaryota > Metazoa > Chordata > Mammalia > Sirenia > Trichechidae > Trichechus > Trichechus manatus. Next base: position 2,909,928 of record NW_004444018.1, read on the forward strand.
TAGGATGTTTAGCAGCATCCATGGCCCCTACTCACTAGATACTAGTAGCATCTCTACCTTTCCAAGTTGTGACAACCAAAAACATCTCCAGATATTGTCAGATGTCCCCTGGGGAACAAAACTGACACTGGTTGAGAGCTATTGAGCTAGAGAATGACTGAAAAATTGGCATTTTAGGAGGACTATCTAGCTGTGGTTGTATATAATGAACAGGAGGAAGGAAGGATAGGAGACTGGGGGAATGTATTAGAGGCTGTCTCAGTATGCTTGGGGTGGTATATTGTTAGAGTAAGGGCACCCAATGAAGTACACCTCGCTTTATCCATGGCCTGATGTAGTCCCCTCCCATGTTGACTTAGGGCTTCCATGTGACTTGCTTTGTCGCAAGTGTGACACAAGCTGAAGCTTGAAAAGCACTTGTGCAGTGGGGTTTTCCCTCTTGGAACACTGCCTCCATGTGACAAAGCCTGGGCTAGCCTCCTGGAGACACATGACCTAGCCAACAGTCAGCACCAATTGCCAGACATGTGAAGCCATCTAAGACCATCCAGCCTCAATCAAGCCACCATGAATATATCTATCTTAGAGATCCCAGGCAAAACAGCAGAAGAGCTACCTAGCTGAGCCCTGCCCAAACTGAAGACCATGGAATTACAAAGAAATAAAGTGGTTGCTGTTTTAAATCACTAAGTGTTGGGTTGGTGTGTTGTAAAGTCAAGAATTATCTAAATTCATGAGGGATAAGAATCAGGATCAGCCCAAAGCTGGTTCCTATGAGGCAGAGGTCTGTTATACATCCACCTTTCCAGTTCTCCACAATTTCTGACACCAACCGCTCCTGCCACAGCTCTCTCTACTTCTCTGTAGGGTGTGATAATTCACTGCAACAGCCTCACGGAGCTCACAGACCATACTCACAGTTTTATGGTTTATTACGGAAATAACAAACTACAACTTGGGATTAGGATCAACTTGGAAGTAATAGGAAAAACTTGAGATCAGGAACAGGCAGTACATAGGCAAGGTCTGGAAGACTCCCCCAAAGTGGAGAGTGCATCCCTCCCTTTTTTAGCACAGGAGGGCTTCCAAACAGGACAGCTCTCTCAGCTGCTCTCTGCCTTCAGGCCTCTGCTGCTGATTGGCCCAGCTCATAGCCAGTGTAGCAGCCCTCTCTCAGCAGTGCAGGCCTTCTCTTAGCTATGCCAGCTCTGCCACTGGACCCCTTCTGGGACTCTTGCAATCTTCAGCATTACAGGCCTTGACCCATATTACAGCTCCTTTAGGATGTTTCCACAGGAGTCCCTGGTTCAAACTGCTTTGCTCCAGGCTCTTATTTGTCCTGAGGTTTCTACACCCCTCTCTTTAAACTTCTGTGGGATTGGCCCCTTATATAAGCAAACTCCTTGTCAATTTAAAGCTTGGCCCTCCCAGCAGGACCACAAACTGACCAATCTCCTTGGTAGACTGCAAGTCACTCAATCCTATTGGGGGTTTTAAACACCACCATTCTGACTAGTAAACCAACCAATCCCTGCAAGGTGAGTAAAACAGACCAATCACCCGGCAGACTGTGGCCCAACCAATCATTTTTTAGCAGAATTACAAACCCAGGGCCAAAATGGTCATATATAAGAGAAGCCCACTGCACTGCAGTTGGGTTGCTACACAGGATAGTTAACTAATATTATAGGTCTGAAATAGATTAATGTCAGTGGGAATGGAAAGATGAATGCACAAGACATTTTGAAAGATACATTTTTTTAATTACTCTTCAACCAAGGGGCTCGGGGAAAGGGAGGAGCAGGTCAAAGCATATAAGACTTGAGAAGTAATGAGCACAAAGATCAGAGTGAATTCAGTAATGAAATTGCATAAGCAGTCTTCAAGAAAGCATGTCTGCCTAAGCCATTCAGAAATATTACTAACTCATTTTGAAAACCACAGATAATTATTGTTGTCAATGGGGTAGTAATAATAATATTTCTAAGATTCAATTTAATAAGTATGTTTGTAATGATGTAAAGGTGTTACCAAGCTGATCACTTTTTACTTTAAATGGAAAAATCAGTCTTTAGAATAAGCTGGAAAGCACAATATCTCAAAATCTACTCAAAACCACTTTATATTGCACTGCTGATATAGTTCATTTCAATTATATACAACAATATTCACTTGCAGTTGGGAAGCTGAGAGGGTTAGGTTGCTAAGACCAGGACTTCTACTGGAACGCCTCTCATAATTCACCAGTTAAATTTAAGGATGGGGAACATCAGTGGTATTTACAGTCAATAGATACTGTGGGAGTTGAACGTGTTTAGTGTTCTATTCAAGAAGAAACAGTTCCTCAGAAGTTTAGCAATTGACTTTAAGAACACTGCCTGGAGAGGATGTGTCAGTTAAATCCCCCACTTAATTCTCGTCATTAAAAAAAAAAAAAATCAAAATAACAAGCAATAAAGAGACTTGAAATGAGAAATACCAAGTCACAACGAAAGGAAACGGTGGTAAATGAAAAAGTCTAAAAAGCAGAGGGGATGGATAATGTGAATAAGGTAAAGTAACCCAGATGCATTTTCACAGGCTATGAGAATCACCTAAGGGAACATAAATATAAGCCTCTCCTGGAAATGGGAGGATAAGATTTCTTTTTTTTAAAAAAAAAGATGAATTTAAAAATTTTGTTCCTATTAAGTGGAGGCCTGGTGGCACACTACTTAAGGGACTGGCTGCTAACCAAAAGGTGGGCAGTTGGCATCTACCAGTCGCCCTTTGGAAACTTTATGGAGCAGTTCTACTCTGTACTATAGGGTCACTATAGGCTGGAATCTACTAGATGGCAAAGGGTTTGGTTTGGTTTTTGGTGCCCATTAAGCCGCCAATGTTAAAGAACCAATAGCATTTTCTGAATCAGTGTTTTAAATCTCAAAGGGATGTCATTTGGATATAGAATTTCAGTAAGATTTATTTAAATAAAAACGACAACAATGAATCACCCCAATCATTGTTTCAAGAATGCTGCCTGCCGAGCCATTTTGGTTATTCATCTTCTCTCAGACTGAGAAGGGGAAGGCTGAGAAAAGTTTTGTTTGGGGGAATCTGGAGATCTACGGGACTTCTAATGTGAATTATTAACTAGTTCGACGTTAATGTGGGGCGACAATGGGTTAATTACCCAGCAAAATCAGAGAATGAGGTCTCGTAGTAAACCTTGTACAGTACTTTATTTTGTAAGAAAACTTCTATATATAAAAGTTTACCAATTTTCCGGAATTAAATACACAAAATACCAGCCAATTCATAATCATTCCCCTACTCTTCCTTCCTGTCCAGTTAACTTCTCACGCGCATGCCAGCACCACACCTGCAGGGAGCCAAGCGCTTGGCTCCAGCGTAGTCAGCTGTTTTTATCTGTGGAAGGGCCTGGCAACACTACTGCTGCAGCCCCAGTTCCTGCTGGACCCCAACTCCACGAGCCCCAAACTCAGGTTCTGGCCAGAACCCAGCACGCAAAAGTACAGCCTGGCTCCCGGAGGCGTGGGAACCAGAGCCCGGGGCGCGTCCTCCCGCTGGGCGGAGCCGCGCCCAGGGAAGTGGTGAGTGCCAAGGAGCTGGGCGCTCAGTCGCTGGGCGCCCCAGCTGAGCGGTGCTCGGAGTCCGGCGCGCACTTGCACCGCTCCGGGGCTTGCAGAGGCTCGAGAGTTCCGTGCGCGGGACGAACATCGGAGCGCGCCGCCTGGCCGCTTCTGACCCGCCCAGACGCCTCGGCCCCTCCCGGACATTACCGCAAGTGGCCGAACCAGCCGGACCAGCCGAACTCGCTGCAGCTCCCGGAGGCAGCAGGTGGCCTCGGACTTCCCGTTGTCGCCACAGCCCGGACGGACAGGCGCCCAGGGCGCTCCGGAGCTCCCTCGGTCGCCGGGCGGGATGGAGATAGATGAGGACCGGGAGGAGCTGGCCCGGCTGCGCGCAGTCTTCGCAGCCTGCGATGCGAACCGCTCGGGGCGCCTGGAGCGCGAGGAGTTCAGCGCACTGTGCGCGGAGCTACGCGTGCAGCCGGCAGAGGCCGAGGCGGTGTTCCAGCGGCTGGACGCCGACCGCGACGGCGCCATCACCTTCCAGGAGTTCGCGCGCGGCTTCCGCGGGGCCCGCCGCGGGGGGCGGCGCCGGGGCTGGGGACCTTGGGAGCCCGCGCCGGCCGTGGCAGAGGCGGGACTCGGCCTGGGGGACAGCGAGGAGGACGCAGATGACCAGGACGCCGCGGCCGCTCTGACCGCCCTAAGGGACCCGGCGAGCCCGGGACGGGCTTGGCAGGACTTCCAGGCGCGACTCGGGGACGAAGCCAAGTTCATCCCCAGGTGTGTGTGTGCGCGCGCGCGCTCGTGGTGGGAGGCAGGGGGTGATGGTGACATTTCTTGTCCTTCCTGATTGATGCTCTGCCATCTGTTCCTCGAACCTGCGCTACTCTTCTCTGGTTTAGTTTTCAGTATTCACCCATCCGCTGTAACTTTCCGAAGAGTTAAGGAAAAGGGGTGCGTCCAGAGAATCAGGGTTTTGGGAGAAAGTTTCACTTGCTAATTTATGGGCCCTGCAAAGGGCCTATTTCCCCGGGGGCAGAGGGAAATTCGCAGTAATTCGCAGTGTGCAGATTCTTCTGCCGCACGGGTTTAGGCGCGCTCCCAGGTCTCACCACGACCTGGTCACGTCATCTTCTCCCCAATCCTCCAGGTTGCGCCCTGGGGCTGGGTACAAGCCTGTTTGCCACCTTGGTAGTACTCTTTGGTACCTCTGTATTTGTCGTTCTCCTAAGACTGCTTAGAAAAGGAAACGTTGGTGGGCATTTATATTGCTGGACATAAATTTGCATTTTACTGATTTCATTCCTTTAATTCTCAGGACAAACCGCGAGGTAAGCTTTATTAACTCTCATTAATGGGGAAACAGACTGAAATTTAGACCTACAGCTGTTAAGGGACTTGCCCAGTTAATGAAAGAGGAGGGGTTTGATCCCAGATGTGAACCGCAAAACTCTTGTTTTTTCTGCAACAGAATAAAATGAGAAATCATACAATGTATTTCCTGCCCCTAAGGTTCAGGGATAACCTAATACCAGGTTATTAAGTTAATAGTGAAGGAGAAAGGGATGCCCGCAGGAGGGAGTTCAGGGCATGGAGCAAAGACGCTCCGATTTTATTCTTTGAGATGCCTTTGTATCTGTCTAGGCTTAATGTCGAGGCATGTTTCTAGCTGCTGTTTGCAGTCCTTCCTCAGGGAATACAAATCTTTTAACGCTGGAAAATGCTTTTCTGCTTTCTGTTTGGATTTTAGCTGAAATGTTATTAAGCCTGGCCACAATTGTTAAGAAGGTTTGAAAGGCATTCGTTTTGGTTGGCAGTTCACATACCTGAGACCTAAGACCCTGAAAAGGAAGTCATTCTGGTAACCGTTGGTAGCCTTGCTCACCTGTTCACAGTTTAGACCTGCAGGGCCAAAAGTCCTTACTTCCTCCTCCGCCCAGCTTCTCCCTCTAATTTGGAAAGTAAAGGAGAACATTGGGCGTGGAGAGTGACTAACAGCAGTATAAGAGGGATTGTGTATAGAAAGTGGGTGTGATAAGGATCTTTTTTCAGTTATTTGCAAGTGAGTTAATAAAATGCAGTGTCTCCACCAGGGAAGTAGAAAAATATAAACATTGCTATAAACTCTACTCTTTCTTTCAGTCATCTTTCATCTCTAACTTGGTTTGGGTCCAGCTTATTTTAAAACATAGCCCTTTTAGAAATGAGGCAGGGTGAGTCACCATCATATCAGAGACTATCTGTATGTATGCATATGGTCTGCCTTTCACAGCTGTCGAGTCTCAGCAGCAAATATTTGACACTTAACCTTTAAATGATTAAAATAACCTTTTTAGGATCTGCATACAAACCAGGACTTAGTATTATTGGTGATATTATCATGATGCCTTTCCAAACACTTCAGAGGTTATTAAATTTAGTGGGTCCCGGTGTCACCTGGTAGACTCCTGTCCTAAGCCCCACCCCTTTCTGAAGTGAGATTACCAAGGACAATATTTGCCTTCCTGTACTTGTTCAAGTGTAAAAGAACTCAGCTGAGTTACTTCGCCTGATTATTACCATGGCAGTCATTAGCTGTTTAGGTAAATTGGGTTGCTTCTACTCCACTTCCTCATACAGCTGTTCACCTTCCCTTCCGCCTGTCTAAATTTGATTTAAAAAAAAAAAAAAACTTTTGTTATTGATAATGCAGTTGACATTACTTCAGGCAAATTCATTCCCCACACATTATAGGAATGCCTTCTATGTGCCAGATGCTGTCCTAGGTACTTTCTGAGGCCCCAGGGACAAAGAGAAGGGTAAGATGTGGTTCCTGGCCTCAAGAAATACATAGTCTGGGAGAAATAGTTCTCAAAATTTCATCAAAGAGCGCTTAAAGGCAAGAAGGTTGTCCCTAGGAGACTCCATGTATCATGGACATAGCCCAATAGGAACTGTGCTGAAAACAGGAATATTCTTTGAAGTCTTGTTTTTTCATCTTTAAAAAAATGCATGTATTTGTTCATTTTACTCCACAATGTATTGGTGCTTGCTTCAATATAAAATATCATATTTTCTTCTAAGGGGGAAAATTGTCTCTGTACGAAGGTGTGCCATTTCATCTTGTGACTGTGTTTCCCACCTGGTGCTCCACCTCATCCCCTGTGCCATCCCCTGACCCATGCCCATCCTGGGGCTTGTATGTCTAGTTTGAGAAGAACAGATATTAGATATAACAGTGTTTGGTTCCTGCAGAAGCAAAACATGGTATGTTAACAGGGTTTCTGTTCCAAATATCACTCAAGCGTTCCGATGAAAATTTTAAGTAATTTTAGTTAAACTCTCCAGTCAGCAATAGTTGTGATGTTGTTGTTAGTTGATATTGAATCAGCTCTGACTCATGACAACCTCGTGTACCATGGAGTGAAACATTGACTGGTTCTGTGCCATCTTCATGATTTTTGGTAATCGGACAATACTCTGTCGTGATCTGTAGGGTTTCCATTCACTAGTTTTCAGAAGTAGATTGCCAGGACTTTCTTCCTAGTCTGAGACCTGTCCACCATGGATGACCCTGCTGGTATTTGAAATACTGATGGTATAGCTTCCAGTATCAGAGCAACATGCAAGCCACCACAGTCCGACAAACTGACAGATAGGTGGTGGGATAGTTGTGACATTGGAAAGAAAATAATATTGCATTGTAAAAGGATGAAAATGGCCTCTGAGATGTGTGTCAGTACATTCTTAAGTTTGCGTTAACTTAGACAATTGAAGGACCCCTTCCCTTACAGGCTGGGAGGGGAGCGTCCTGAGAGCAGTATGGCCTATTAACCTGAGTCCAGAACTTGTACATGGTCTGTAAAGTCAGGATGGACAGCACCACTTCCTGATAAGCTGGAATTAGGTCAGCCAGTAGGTGAAACCAGAGTGTGCAAGGTGATGTGGTTATTTAAGGGAATTCAGGGAAGAAGATGGTAGTAGACCAGGATAAGTCTTGCAAGAGGGGAGAGAGTGTGGAGGGTGGGGAGAGAAAGAGCAGGATTTGTAATAACATAGCCTAGCCAATTTGTAGGAGGACAATGGTGATTCAGTGGTGAAATTGTCACCTTTAAGAGACCTGGATTTGTTTCCTGGCCAACGCACGTCATGTGCAGCCTCAGTGGAGACTTACGTGTTGCTGAGTAGGTTTCTGCAGAGCTCCAGACAAAGATGGACTAGGAAGAAAGGCCTGGTGATCTACTTATGAAAACCAGCCAGTGAAAACCCTGTGGATCATAATGGTCCAATCCGCAACCAGTCAGGGGGATGGCACAGGATCTGGCAGCATTACTTTTCCATTGTGCATGGGGTCACCATGAGTCAGGGGCTGATTTGACTGCAGCTGACAGCAAACCAGTTTGTGGTTTCAGGGTTGTTATCTTGGTGAGAGAAGTTTCATACCTAGTATGTGCTCAGTAGATGTTTGTTGAACGAATCAAATAAATCTGTTTCATCAATTCCTTGGTTCATGTATCTATACTTCAAAGGTGCAGTTAGTTCATGCTGTTGCATTCTCTTCATTTCTTTTGTAGATTCCCTCACTATTGTTTTAAGTTGCAAATGTTCACCTGTCCCAAATGTACCAAAGAAAAACAAAAGTGACATTTTGGTGTGAGCTGATTGCGGTGTACAGAGATTGCCAAAGAGAGAGGGATATAGGAGATGTGTGTGTGTTGAGCATTTGATGGGGATGGGAGGGCCTGGAGACTCACTTTTCCCCTCTAGTCAAAGCTGAAGTTTTCCAGCGATTTTGAGCATTATTTGTGAATTTATTCCCTTTGATAACTTGCAACTCCGGATTCTCACAGACAGAACCATGAGGGTCCAGTTGGCACTGGTGCCATAATGGGTTTGTGAACTGGTCCAGGTACCTCAACAGTAGTCACATCAGGGACAGACCTACATCCTGTAACAGGTGTCAGTGTGCTTGGTGACCTGCAAGTCAAGGCTAGGACAGGATTTGTTCAGACACCAAAGTCGGTCCTGCATGGTCAGTGGTTTCACGTGGTTTCTGGTGTGTGTAGTTACGTGGTGTTGAAGGGGAGTCTTTGACTTAATAATCTAGAAATAAGAAATTTGATTGAGAAGAACCAAAATTACCCATGTATGAACTGTATACAGACTGGCAAAACAGTTTACCTCTGCATCCTCGTACAACAGTGATTATTAAAATTGAAGAGGAAAGGATCAACAGTTGAACACCAAGCCCATTTCACTAGGAAGTTTTAAGAATGAGTAGCTACAAGCAGCCAGAGGCGAGGTTTCCTGGTCAAAGGTTTCTTTACTTTTCTCCTTCTTGGGTTCCACCTTAGCGCTTTTCTATTTAGTTGTCTTCTTTGTAATAGTGGAGTTGCGTCACATTCTTTCTTAACTTTTACATGATATGGTGCTTGGTTCTTCCAAGATGGGAAAAGGAGAGATGGAGGCAAAGAAAGAGATAAACACATAGAGAGTGAGAGAAAATATGAGATAGGACAGGGCGTGAGAGGGAGAGAGAGACAGAAGACAGATGGAGAGGCAGGGAGAGAGACTGATTGATTGATTAGATATTGCCTCATCTTCCCCTCTCTTCCCACTCTCCGAGCTGTTGGTCGTGAGCCACTTTGAGATGGGAGAAGTGAATCAGCTCTTCCCTCTTTGATCTCAGCTCCTGAGTTTCCTCAAAATGTGTGTGAGCATTTTGAAGCTTTGAAGTGTGATTGTAGCATATAAATATATATATGCATATATATACATACATGTATATGTGTGTGTATGTACATACATGTAAAATAATTGCACATGGCCAGTAACGAACCAATTACTTTAGTTGGTGCTCATCCAAGCACGTAGAGATTTGTTCCAACCTTGAAGCATGATGGTGGGTTGGAGTCCAGTCCTGGAAGGTTCAAGGACATTTTGATTCTGTGTGATACTTAACCTTTGACTCTGGTTATGGGACCCATTAGAGCATTAGCCACAGGATTTCTGGAGATTCCTCTGCATTTTTTGAATTCAGAGTATATACATACACACACACACAGTTGGTCCTCCATATCCTCGGGTTCCACATCCACAGATTCAACCAACCACATATCAAAAATATTAGTTAAACAAAAAAAAGAAGGTTTCAAAAGGCAAAACTTGAATTTGTGTCATGCTGAACACTATGCTGAATCCACACGAATGAAGTAATGTGTAGGCATACCCTGCTGTAGCCTCCCACCATTTCAAGGATCCTTAGTCTCTCTCTAGCACTTCTTGTTGAGCATTGTTTGTCTCACCTCTTGTCATTATTCCCTAAACAATACCGTACAACAGCTATTTACACAGCATTTACATTGTATTAGGTGTTATAAGTAATCTGGTGATAATTTAAAGTATACAGGAGGCAATAGATAAGTGGTATCTTGGGTGAAGGGTGAGACAGTACACAATACAGGGGAAACTAGCACAACCAGTGCAAGGAATGGTCATGGAAGCCCCATAGACACATCCAAACTCCCTGAGGGACTGAATTGCTGGGCGGAGGGCTCTGGGGACCATGGTCTCGGGGAACATCTAGTTCAGTTGGCATGACACAGCTTATAAAGACAATGCTCTACATTCT
>NW_004444018.1:2920620-2923020 GCF_000243295.1 Trichechus manatus latirostris
CAAAAAAAAAAAAGGTTGAGAATTTAGAGGGTTAATATGTCATGGGGTTGTTAACCAATGTCATAAAACAACATGTGTACTACTGTTTCATGAGAAGCTATTTGTTCTGTAAGCCTTCACCTGAAGTACAATAAAATATAAAAAAAAAATAAAGTATACAGGAGGATGTGTGTAGGTTATATGCAAATACTGTGCCATTTTATATAAGGGACTTGAGCATCCAGGATTTAGGTGTCCATGGGAGGTCCTGGAACCAATCCCTCCAGGATACTGAGGGACAACATATATAAACCATTGCTATTGAGTTGGTTCTGACTCATGGCAACCCTATGTGTTACAGAGTAGAATTGCTCCATAGAGTTTTCTTGGCTGTAATTTTTATGGAAGCAGATCACCAGGCCTTTCTTCTCTGGCGCTGCTTCTTGTTGTTAGGTGCCATCAAGTCAGTTCCAACTCATAGCAACCCTATGTACAATAGAACAAAACACTGCCCAGTCCCGCACCATCCTCACAGTCGTTGTTATGCTTGAGCCTATTGTCATGGCCAGTGTGTCAGTCCATCTCATTGAGGGTCTTCCTCTTTTTTGCTGGCCCTCTACTTTACCAAGCATGATATCCTTCGCCAGGGACTGATCACTTCTGATAACATGTCCAAAATATGTGAGACGTAGTCTCGCCATCCTTGCTACTAAGGAGCATTCTGGCTGTGCTTCTTCCAAGACAGATTTGTTCGTTCTTTTGACAGTCCATGGTATATTCAGTATTCTTCGCCAACACCACAACTCAAAGGCATCTATTCTTCTTTGGTCCTCCTTATTTATCATCCAGCTTTCACATGCGTATGAGGCAATTGAAAACACTGTAGCTTGGGTCAAGCTCACCTTAGTCTTCAAGGTGACGTCTTTGCTTTTTAACACTTTAGAGATATTTTGCAGCGGATTTACCCAAATGCAATGCGTCTTTTGATTTCTCGACTGGCACTGGCGAAAAACAAGGCTTTCATGGGTGTTGGTTGTGGATCCAAGTAAAATGAAATCCTTGACAACTTCAGACTTTTCTTCATTTATCATAATGTCACTTATTGGTCCAGTTGTGAGGATTTTTGTTTTTTTATGTTGAGGTGTAACCCATACTGAAGGCTGTGGTCTTTGATCTTCATCAGTAAGTGCTTCAAGTCCTCTTCACTTTCAGCAAGCAAGGTTGTGTCATCTGCATAACGCAGGTTGTTAATGAGTATTCCTCTAATCCTGATGCCCCGTTCTTCTTCATATAGTCCAGATTCTTGGATGATTTGCTCAGCATACAGATTGAATAAGTATGGTGAATGGATACAACCCTGACACACACCTTTCCTGACTTTAAACCACACAGTGCTTGAATGACTGCCTCTTGATCTATGTACAGGTTCCTCATGAGCACAATTAAGTGTTCTGCAATTCCAGTTTTTCTCAATGTTATCCATAATTTATTATGATCCACACAGTTGAATGCTTTTGCATAGTCCATAGAACACAGGTAAACATCTTTCTGGTATTCTCTGCTTTCAGCCAGGATCCATCTGACATCAGCAATGATATCCCTGGTTCCACATCTTCTTCTGAATCTGGCTTGAATTTCTGGCAGTTCCCTGTCGATGTACTGCTGCAGCCGCTTTTGAATGATCTTCAGCAAAATTTTACTTGCGTGTGATATTAATAATATTGTTTGATAATTTCCTCATTCGGTTGGATCATGTTTCTTTGCAATAGGCATAAATATGGATCTCTTCCAGTCAGTTGGCCAGGCAGCTGTCTTCCAAATTTCTTGGCATAGATGAGTGAGCACTTCCAGCGTTGCATCTGTTTGGTGAAACATCTCAATTGATATTGTCAGTTCCTGGAGCCTTGTTTTTCGCCAGTGCCTTCAGTGCAGCTTGGACTTGTTCCTTCGTAACATCGGTTCCCAATCATATTCTGCCTCCTGAAATGGCTGGAATGTCGATCAGTTCTTTTTGGTATAGTGACTCTGTGTATTCCTTCCATCCTCTTTTTATGCTGCCTACATCGTTGGGAGCTGCTGGGTGGGTTAAAACCACCAACCTTTAGTTTAGCACCCAAGCACCTAACAGTTGCTCCACTAGGGCTCCTTACCCAGGGGAATATATATATATATACGTATATATATATACGTATATATACGTATATATATACATATACGTGTATATATGGTCGCTATTAGTCAAAATCAACTCAGTGGCAACAGGTTTGGTTTATATACATATTTGCCCAATGCAATGCGTCTTTTGATTTCTTGACTGCTGCTTTCATGGGTGTTGATTGTGGATCCAAGTAAAATGAAATCCTTGACAACTTCAACATTTTCTTCGTTTATCATAATGTTGCTTATTGGTACAGTTGTGAG
>NW_004444018.1:2923120-2935805 GCF_000243295.1 Trichechus manatus latirostris
TTTTAATATATCCTCTATCAGAATTGGAGTCCATGGGTGCAGCAAATGGTTAATGAGCTCAGCTGCTAACCGGAAGTTTGGAGGTTCAAGTCCATACAGAGGTGCCTCCAAAGAAAGGCCTGGTGATCTGCTTCCAAAAAGTCAACATTGAAAACCCTGTAGAGTACATTTCTACTCTGATACACATAGGCTTGCCATGAGTCGTAACTGACTGGTCAACAAATGTTTATTTCTGTCACAGTTATGTGTATCATTACTCTGCTGAGTGGGAGAAGCTAGTCTGGCTTAATTTTTATGTACTCTCCTCATGTGTGGTGGTCCCTCTGGCTCTGATATTTGAATATAATCTCAAGGTAGTAATTTTTTTTGCCTTCTTGTCTGTGTTGTGGCATATGGAATCACCTAAATTCCTGAGGGATAAGAATCAAGATCAGCAGAAAGCTGGTTCCTATGAGGTGGAGATCAGACATACCTCTACTCTCCAACTTCTTCACCATTTCTGACACCAGCTGTTCCCCCCCATGGCAGTCCATACTTCTTTGCTAGGTTAATTTGTTGCAATGGCCACACAGAACTCACAGATCATACTCAAAGTAATGTGGTTTACTAGGGAAGTAACAGGCTACAACTCAGGATCAGGATCTTCAAGCTCATTGGCAAGATTTGGAAGGCTCCCCTGAGGTGGGGAGCACATCCCTCCCTTCTTCAGTGTAGGACAGCTTCCAACCAGGAGAGCGCTCAGCTGTTCTCTGTTGTGCTAGCAGGCCCCTCTTGGCCCTGTTAGCTGTGTAGGCCTCTCTGTCATCAGGCCTCCCTGCTGTCAGCCTCCCACCATCAACCTCTCTACTGCTAACTGGTCCAGCTCATAGCCAGTGTAGGAGCTTGCTCAGCTCTCTTAGCTGCCTTCTGGGCCTTTGCCACCAGCTCTCTGCCACCAGGCCCCTTCTGGGCTCCTGGCCGTCTTCATTGTTACAGCCCTTGGCCTGTATTTCAGTTCAGTTCTTTTAGGAGGTTCCCCTCACAGGAACCCTGGGTCCAAATTGGTCCACTCCAGGCTCTTTTTGGTCTTGAGATTCCCCTTGTTGCCTCTCTTTAAAAACCTCTTTGGGTTGGCCACTTATATAAACAAACTCGTTGTCAGTTTCCACGAACTGACTAATCCCCTTAGTGGAACACAAGTCAGTCAATCCTACTGGCTGAGTTTTCAAGCCACTACTTGAATAGTAAATGAACCAATACCATGCAAGATTGTGGCCCTGCCAGTCATTTTGGGAGAGTCACAAGTGCATGAGATGTCAGTCAATTCAGGTCTTGTACAAAAGTAACATTTTCTGGTGACAGATCCTGGCTTCTTCCCTGGGCAAAAGTAACTTACCCTCTGGAGTAGAAAGCAACCTGGGAAGTCTCCCAAGTAGGTTTTCCAAAGAATTAGGGCAAAGGTAACAACTCCTCAGACCTCACTGATTGTTCAGAGATTTGCTCTCAGAAGTTGACATGAGAATATCTACTCTGCCCTTATGGTTTGGGAAAAAGAAAAGGCTTAAGATGAAGTGTCATAGGGGAGACTGCACCCCAAGAACCACAGACTACTCTCTAGCTTGTCTTTTAACCTGAAAGTTTGTTTTACTCTTCTCCCAAATTGCTGTTCAAATTCATGGTCACACAACTCCTATCACTTTTCCATTTAAAAAATCTTTTTCTGTTTCTTGATTTCTGCCTGGGTTGCATAGTCTTTTTTCACTTGTAAAATGGAACTAATTTATCATGCTAATCTTCCTTGAATGGAAGTTTTTTGGAGGCTGACAGAGGAAAACCTTTAGTTGGTGGGAGCAGTTAGAATGTCTTGGTGACTTAATAAGTGGTTTTATTTTTTTTTCCTAAGAGAGTATATACATTCTTGTTTTGTTACAATTTAGGTAGCACCTGACTGCCATATTTAGTTGTAAGGAAGAAATGGGAAGAGATTATTTATCATGGGTGTTCAGGCTGCTTCTCTTTGACTATGTTAGTCTCATATCAGGTTGTAAAATGGAAGGTAACCACTGTCTCCAGAGTGAAGTTGTAATGGTGGAATTTATCTAGGACCCGTATTATTTCCTTGGAATTATTTCCTGTAACAAGTTCATTGTTCAACTTACAAGTATTTGGTGTGTTCTAAATTATAATTGCTTTTGTCAGAGTAATTATAAAAAAAGAAAAGTGAATTTTAACTTTTAAGACTTTCATCTGTATGTTTTATGAAAACAAACTACATGGATGCACCGAAAACAAACTATATGGATGCACTAAAAACAAAAAACCAATTGCCATCGAGTTAAATCCAACACATGGCATTCCCATGAGTTTCAAAGTAGACCTGTGCTCCACAGGGTTTCCAGTGGTTATTTGGAAGTAGATCACCAGGCTTTTTGTTCAAGCAGCCTCTGGGGGAATTTGAACTGCCAACCTTTTGGTTAGTAGCTGAGGCCTTAACCATTTGTGCTACCCAGGAACACCAAACAGATGCACTAGGCTCAAATATATTTCTTTAATTCTTTATTGAATTCATTCAGTATTGATGTGCCTGACAGAGTGCTAGGCATTGTAAGACTCATGGACCTGATCCTGACCTTCAAGGAGCTTATTGTTCCACTTTCTTAAAGATTCAGGAGTTTCTGACAACTCAAGGATCTGGAATGCAGTATAATGAATGGAAAAATCACTCCTGGCAGGCCAGAAAACCAATACACCAGATAGGTCTTTTACATCCCTGGTTAGATTTATTCCTAAGTATTTTGTTTTTTTAGGGGCTATTATAAGTGGTATTATTTTCCTGATTTCCTTTTCGTAGTTCTCTTTATTGGTGTATAGGAATCCAGCTGATTTTTGTATGTTTATTTTGTATCTTGCTACACTGCTGAATCTTTCTGTTAGTTCCAGTAGTTTTCTCCTGGAGTCTTTTGGGTTTTCTATGTATAGTATCATATCATCCACAAACAGGGACAGTTTTACTGCTTCCTTACCAATCTGGATGCCCTCTATTTCTTTTTCTTGCCTTATTGCTCTAGCTAGGACTTCTAGCACGATGGTAAATAGAAATGGTGATAATGGGCATCTTGTCTTGTTCCTGTTCTCAAGGGGAATGTTTTCAGCCTCTCTCCATTAAGAATGCTGTTGGCTGTTGGTTTTGCATAGATGCTCTTTATTACGTTGAGGAATTTCCCTTCTATACCTATTTTCTTGAGAATTTTTATCAGAAATGGGTGTTGGACTTTGTCAAATGTCTTTTCTGCATTTATTGAGATGATCATGTGATTCTTTTATTTATGTGGTGTATAACATTGATTGATTTTCTCATGTTGAACCATTCTTGCATACCTGGTATGAATCCCACTTGGTTGTGGTGTTTTGTCTTTTTTTTTTGTTTTTTTTTATATGATGCTGAATTCTATTGGCTAGAATTTTGTTGAGAATTTTTGCATCTACGTTCATAAGAGATATTGTTCTGTAATTTTCTTTTTTTGTGGTGTCTTTGCCTGGTTTTGGTATCAGGGTTATGCTGGCTTCATGAAATGAATTCGGAAGTATCATTTCCTTTTCTGTGTTCTGAAATAGTTTGAGTAGTACTGGTATAATGTCTTCTCTGAATGTTTGGTAGAATTCTCCAGCGAAGCCATCTAGGCCGGGGCTTTTTTGTTGTTGTTATTATTGGGAGTTTCTTTAATTACCTTTTCAACCTCTTCTCTTATTATGGGTCTGTTCAGAGTTTCAACTTCAGTTTGTGTTATTTTGAGTAGGTAGTGTGTTTCTGGAACTTTGTCCATTTCCTCTAGGTTTTCAAATTTGTTGGAGTATAGTTTTTCATAGTACTCTGTTATGATCCTTTTTATTTCAGTTGGGTCTATTGTAATGTCCCCCATTTCGTTTCTTATTTGGGTTATTTGTGCCCTCTCCTGTTTTTCTTTTGTCAGTTTGGTCAATGGTTTGTCAATTTTGTTGATCCTTTCCAAGAACCAATTTTTAGTTTCGTTGATTCTTTCTGTTGTTTTTCTGTTCTCTATTTTATTTGTTTTTGCTCTGATCTTTATTATTTCCTTTCTTCTGGTGGCTCTGGGCTTCTTCTGCTGTTCTCTTTCTGTTTGTTCAAGTTGTGAAGCTAATGTTTTGATTTTGTCCCTTTTTTTTTTTTTTGATGTGTGCCATCTATTTCTATAAATTGACCTCTGAGCACTGCCTTTGCTATGTCCCAAAGGATTTGGTATAGTATGTTCTCACTGTCATTTGATTCAAGGAATTTTTTTATTCCATCTTTGATTTTCTGTACTACCCAGTGGTTTTTAAACAGGGTGTTATTCAGTTTCCACGTATTTGATTTTTTTTTTTCCTTGTTCTTCCTATTATTACTTTCTACTTTGACGGCATTGTGGTCAGAAGATACTTTGTATTAGCTCAGTGTTTTGGATTTAGTTGAAGCTTGCTTTGTGGCCTAAAATGTGGTCTGTTCTGGAGAATGTGTGTTGGAAAAGAATGTGTACTTTGCTGCTGTTGTGTGGAGTGTTCTAAATATGTCTGTGAGGTCAAGTTGACTTTTTGTGCCCTTTAGCTCTTCTGTATCTTTGTTGAGTTTCTTTCTAGATGTTCTGTCCTTTACCAAGAGTGGTGTGTTGAAGTCTCCTACTGTTACTGGGGAAATGTCAATTTTTTCTTTTCATTGATGTTAGAGTTTGTTTTATTTATTTTGGAGCACTGTCATTGGGTACATAGATATTTATTATGGTTATGTCTTCATGGTGGATTGTCACTTTAATCAATATGTAATGTCCTTCTTTGTCTTTTATGGTGGATTTTGTTTTAAAGTCTGTTTTATCTGAGATTAGTATTACCACTCCTTCTCTTTTTTGGTAGCTGTTTGCTTGATATATTTTTTTCCATCCTTTGATTTTTAATAAATTTATGTCTTTGTTTCTAAGGTGTCTCTTAAAGAAGGCATAGTCATAGGTCCTTTTTTTTTTTTTAAATCCATTTTGCCACTCTCTGTCTCTTTATGGGTGCATTTAAGCTATTTATGTTCAGAGTAATTATTGATAGGTGTTACTTTACTACTGTCATTTTATAGTGCTTTTTTTGCAGTGCTTACATTTTCTTGTTCCTCTTACTCTCCTGTGCTGAATTCCTTTTGTGTGTGGATTTTTTTTTTTTTCATTTCTTTTGTGTTTGTAGATATTGTGTTTACTGGTAATTTGTATTTTTTCTTTATTTATTTTGATGAGTAGGTTTGTTAACTTTCTTTGAAGTTACGTTGAAAGTTAGCCCTCTCTTCCAAAGTTTAAACCAGTCTTTTATTACTTCATAACACCTTGACTTCCTCTCCATTTGAAAGTTCTATACTTACACTGTTTATTCCCTTTTATTGTTCTGATATTGCTGTGATTTACAGATTTATGTCTCTGGTTCCCTGTTGTAAATTTTTTAGTTTTGTTTTAACCATGAGAATTCATTACCTTTGTTGGTAGCTGGCTGATGCTGTCTTATGTGCTTGATTAAAGCTGTTGTCTGATGTTGTTGGTTCTCTAACCAAAGGACTCTGTCTAATCTTGTAAGTTTGGTTTGATTTTTACATATTCTTTTAATATCTGTCTATCTGGCAATGTCCTAATTTCACCATTATATTTGATTGAGAGTTTTACAGGATGTATTATTCTTGGTTAGCAGTTTTTTCTTTTTTCCTTTCAAGATTTTAAATATGTCAACCCATTGCCTTCTTGCCTGCATGGCTTCTGCTGAATGATCAGTTTAGTCTTTTGTTTCCCCTTTATGTGTACTTTTCATTTTTCTCAAGCTGCTGTCAGGATTCTTTCTTTGGCTGGTTTTAGTGAATGTGATTATATGTCTTTGTTTTTCTCATGGGGTCTGTCCTCAGTAGGGTTCGTTGAACTTCGTGAATGCTCTGCTTTTCATCTTTCATGATATTAGGGAAGTTTTCTGTCAGCAAATCTTCAATGATCCTCTCTGTGTTTTCCCCTTCTGTTCTGGAACTCCGATCACATGAAAATTTTTGCTTTTGATTGTATCCCACATTGTTCTCAGGTTTTTTTCATTTTCCTTTATTGTTTTCTCTGATTTTTCCTTGAACAAAGTGGTATCCAAGGATTTGTCTTCAGTTTCTCTGATCCTGTCTTCCATTGTTTCAAACCTGCTCCTGGAACCTTCTATGACACAGTCTATTTCTGAAATCTTGTTGTTTATCTTTTGGATTTCTAATTGATGTTTTTGTATGATTTCTAGTTGTTTGCTTATTTTGACATTTTGTTCCTGTATGGTTTTCTTGAATTCTTCCATTGTTTTGTCTGTCTTTTCCATGAATTTGTCCGTATTCTTACCATGATTATGTCTATTTTTTCCTTATTTTCGTCTGCATTTTCCTTCATCTCTTGGAGAACCTAAATATTCGAGTTCTGAGTTCCCTATCGGGTAGTTCTAGTGCCTTTTCTTCTAGCAGAAGGTCATCTGGTCTTCTTTTTTGTCGCTTTCTGCAGCCATCCTCTCCTGTTTTTTTTTTTTTTTACTATGTTTTGATATTGTCTGCTGACTCTGGGACATTCAGGAATTATTTTCTTCATTTATTGATTGTAGATTTGATTGTTTTGTCCTGCTTTTTTGTTTTATTTGGTTATCTCTGGGCAGGCAGGCTGGGTTTGTTTTGTTGCTTGCCTGTGGGCAGGATACTTCTCACCACCTTGTTCAGGTAGGCAGGGTTGGTCACTCAGCTATGGTGCAACAGGGCAGGTCCAGTGGGGGTGGAAGGGCAGTAATGGGTAGTTTGAGGCACAAACATGAGGCAGTGGGGCGGGGCTAGAGGGCAGTGCAGAGTGGGGTTGCGGGGCAACGTTGGTACTGCTTGGGGTCATGGCACTCAGCGCCCAGTGCAGATAGGCAGGAGGGAAAGGAGAGGATGTGATGTGCAGAGCTAAGTGGGCAGATGAAAGAAGAGAAAACAGAGAGATTAACAAAGGCAAAAAAAAAATTTAAAAAAAATGGAGTAAGGGCAGGAGCCAACATGGTGCTATAGACAGAAGCACCATGCCGTCCCTCCACAGCAAAGACCTGAAAAACTTAGTAAAACAGAGACAAACGTCAATCCTGAAACCCTAAGCACCGAAGGAAGGGATCGCAAACTGACAGAGAGCAAAGGGAGATACCAGTGGAGGACCCCTAACAGCTAACACAGCACAGATTCACCATCTTGGGCCTGTCGGAGATTAGCAGACAGGGAGTACAGGAAAGCAGCTTCACAGAGCTCTCAGCAGGAGACAGAGCACCCGGTAACCACCAATATATGCTTTCCCACCCCTGACTATTACTGGCCTGCCCCGCTGAGCATCCACCACTTCCTGCCAGCCAAAGTCTCATAGCTGGTAGGCACCAGCTCTGGCTCTGTACCACTTGGATTCACCCTGTCCACACTGGCCGGCTCTCTCACTGCCATTTCTTTGTTGCTGGTGTTGCTTTTCTCTGCTTCTTCTGGTTTCTTCCCTACGTCTCACCTCCTCCCCATCCTTTCTGTTGAACACCTGGTTCCGTGTGACATCTTTGCTTCTTCTTGAAAGGCTGTGGAGTGCTGCTTAGCTGGGGAACTGCTTCCATGATCCACACCACCAAGCTGGTAGGATCACCAGGGCCTTTTTGTTTGCTTGTTTGTTTTGACTTGTTGTGTTTGTTTTCTTTTTCTTTTCAGGGATTGGGAGCCCCTTCTAGCCAGGCTGTACTGCGTGGCTTGGGTGCCAATTCCCTGATTCATGTAGCCATGTTGGTGGGATCCCTGGGGGAATTTCTTTTTTCTTTTTCTTCACTTCTCAGTTTCTGGTCTCTCCATATGTACCTTCCTTTCCTGTCCCCTGAATTCCTGGCACTGTGTGACATTTCTACCCCTTCTACCAGGGTGTACTGCCCAACTAGGGAGCCACTTCCTTGGTCTGCGCACCTGTACTGAGGGGCTTTTCTTTTTTAAAAAAAAATTGTTTATTCATTTATTCTCTTTTCCTTTTCTCCATTTCTCATCTCTCCACTCCAGCAGCAACTCCTAAGCATTCTTTGTTTGTTAGTTTGATTTCTGCTGCTGTTTTTCTCTCCTCTCTATCTTCTTTCCCATACCCATCTTTGCTCCACACATCACAATGTTCCCCCCTCCTTCTTGCCTGCCTGCACCGTGCACGGAACATCACACCCCCAAGCAGCACAGACACAGCCTACTGGAACCTGCTCTGCACTGACTCCTGGCCCGCCTAATATGTGCCACAAACAACCCATCGCAACCCCTTCCCTTCAGCTGGACCTGCCCTGCAGCACCATAGCTGAGCAACTGGCCCTGCCCATTGGACAAGGAGGTGAAAAGTATTGTGCCCACAGACAAGCAAACAATAAAGAATGCACAGCCTGCTTGCTCAGACATAACCAAATAAAACAAAAAAGCAGGATAAAACAAACAAATTTACAATCAATAAACAAACAAAATAACTACTGAATGACCGAACACAGCAGACAATATCAAAACATACTAAAAAAGGACAGGATGGTTCCAGTAGGTATCCAAAATAAAACACCAGATGACTTTCTAGTAGAAGAAAAGGCACTATAATACATGATAGGGAATTCAAATCCCTAATATTGAGAGCTATCCAAGAGTTGAAGGAAAAAGCAGACAAAAATGAGGAAAAAGTAGACAAATTCATGGAAAAACCAGACAAATTCATGGAAAAGCCAAAAAAAAAAAAAAAAAAAGGAAGAATTCAGGAAAATAAGACAGGAACAAAATGCCAAAATAAATTCGCAACTAGAAATCGTACATAAACAACAATTAGAAATACAAAAGATAATCAAGATTTCAGAAATGGACAGTGTCATAGAAGGGCTGAGGAGCAGGTTTGAAACAGTGGAAGACAAGATCAGTGAAATTGAAGACAAATACTTGGATACAACTCTGTGGAAAAATCATAAAAAAGAATGAAGAAAAATGAAGAAACCCTGAGAATTATGTGGGATACAATCAAAAGCAAAAATTTTCGAGTGATTGGAGTTTCAGAAAAGGGGAAGAAAACAGAAAACACAGAGAGGATCACTGAAGAATTGGTGACAAAAAACTTCTCTAGTATCATGAAAAATGAAAAGCTGACCATCCAAGAAGCTCAACGAACCCCGTATAGGATAGACCCCAAGAGAAAACCACCAAGGCATACCATAATCACACTTGCTAAAACCAAAGACAGGAAGAGACTCCTGAGAGCAGCTTGAGAAAAATGAAAAGTCACATACAGAGGGGAATCAGTAAGACTAAGCTTTGATTATTTGGCAGAAACCATGCAGTCAACAAGGCAATTGGATGACATATATAAAAACTTGAGAGAAAACAATTGCCAACCAAGAATAACATATCCTGCAAAACTCTAGATCAAATATAGGTGAAATTAGGTCATTTCCAAATAAACAGAAATTAAGGGAGTATGTAAAAACCAAACCAAACTTACAAGAATTATTAAAGGAAGTCCTTCAGTTTGAGAATAAACAACATCAGACCACAGCCTGAATCTAGGACACAAAGTCGTACGAGGCAGATACCAACCTAGGAAATGAACTCTCAAGGACTATCCAAAACTAGAATAATTACAGGAGGGAACCAGAGAGGTTAATTTGTAAATAACAACAACGTAAGAACAGTAAGAGAGGGAATAAATGGTGTAGGTATAGATCTTTCTAATGCAGGGGAAATCAAGGTGATACCAAGTAATAGTAGAGTGGTTCAAACCTAGGAGGATAAAGGTAAATTTCAAGGTAACCACCAAGAAAGTTAACAAATCTACTCATCAATATAAAGGAAAAAAAACAAAGTCTCAGTAAAAACAAAATCTGCAAAAACAAAAGAAATGAAAAACAAAATCCACAAACAAAAGGAGCTCAGCCCAGGACAGTAAAGGGAACAAAGAAAACGTCAGCACCACAAAAAAAAGCACTACGAAATGACAGTAGTAAACTCACATCTATCAATAGTTACTCTGAACATAAATAGCCTATATGCACCAATAAAGAGATAGAGTGTGACAGAATGGATAAAAAAACAGAATTTATCAATATGCTGTTTATGAGAGACATACCTTAGAAACAAAGACATAAATTTATTAAAAATTAAAGGGTGGAAGAAAATTTATCAAACAGCTATCAAAAAAGAGCAGGAGTGGCAATACTGATCTCAGATATAATAGACTTTAAAACAAACTCCACCATAAAAGACAAAGAAGGGCACTATATAATGATTAAAGGGATGATCCATCATGAAGATATAACCATAATAAACATCTATGCACCCAATGACAGGGCTCCAAAGTACATAAAACAAACTCTAACAGCACCAAAAAGAGAACCTGATAGTTCCACAATAATAGTAGGAGACCTGAAGGACAGAACATCTAAAAATAAACTCAGCAAAGATACAGAAGATCTAAAGGGCAACTTGACCTCATAGACATATATAGAACACTCCACCCAACGGCAAAAAGGTACACATTCTTTTCCAATGCACATGGAACGTTCTCCAGAATAGACCACATCTAAGGCCACAGAGCAACGTTCAATGAAATCCAAAACATTGAAATAATACAAAGTATCTTCTCTGACCTCAACACCATTAAAGTAGAAATTAATAACAGGAAGACCAAAGAAAAAAAATCAATTGCATGGAAACTGAATAATACCCCACTTAAAAGCCACTGGGTAATAGAATAAATCAGAGGTGGAATCAAAAAATTCCTAGAATCAAATGAGAATGAAAACACATTATACCAAAACCTTTGAGACACTGCCAAGGCAGTGCTCAGAGGTCAATTTATAGCAATAGATGCACACATCAAAAAAGAAGGGACAAAATCAAAACATTAGCTACACAACTCAAACAAATAGAGAACAGCAAAAGAATCCCACAGCCACCAGATTAATGGAACTAGTAAAGATCAGAGCAGAAATAAATGAAATAGAGAATAGAAAAACAACAGAAAAAATCAACAAAACCAAAAGTTGCTTTTTTGAAAGGATCATCAAAATTGACAAACCTCTGGCCAAACTGACAAAAGAATAACAAGATAGGGCCCAATAATCCAAATAAGAAATGAAATGGGGGACATTACAACAGATTAACTGAAATAAAAAGGATCATGACAGAGTATTATGAAAAACTGTTCTCCAACAAGTTTGAAAACCTAGAGGAGATGGACAAATTTCTAGAAACACACTACCTATCTAAACTAATACAAAATGATGTTGAAAATCTGAACAGACCCGTAACAAGAGAAGAGACTGAAAAGGTAATAAAAAAAACTCCCCCCCAAAAAAGTTCTGGCCCGGATAGCTTCACCGGAGAATTCTACCAAACATTCAGAGAAGATCTTACACCAGTACTACTCAAAAGATTTCATAACATAGAAAAGGAAGTGATACTTCTGAATTCATTCCGTGAAGCCAGCATAACCCTGATACCAAAACCAGGCAAAGACACCACAAAAAAAGAAAGTTACAGACCAATATCTCTTATGAACGTAGATGCGAAAATTCTCAACAAATTTCTAGCCAACAGAATTCAGCATCATATCAAAAAAATAATACACCATGACCAAGTGGGATTCATACCAGGTATGCAAGAATGGTTCAACATTAAAAAATCAATCAACGTAATCCACCATATAAATAAAAGTATCACATTATCATCTCAGTCGATGTAGAAAAGGCATTTCATAAAGTCCAACACCCATTCCCAATAAAAACTCTCAAGAAAATAGGTTTAGAAGGGAAATTCCTCAATGTAATAAAGGGCATCTATGCAAAACCAACAGCCAACAGCATTCTTAATGGAGAGAGGCCTAAAACATTCCTCCTGAGAACAGGAACAAGAGAAGGCTGCCCTTTATTACCGCTCCTAGTTAACATTGTGCTGGAAGTCCTAGCTAGAGCAGTAAGGCAAGAAAAAGAAATAAAGGGCATCCAAATTGGTAATGAAGGAGTTAAACTGCTCTTATTTGCAGATAATATGATACTATACATAGAAAACCCAAAAGACTCCACGAGAAAGCTACTGGAACTAATAGAAAGATTCAGCAGAGTAGCAGGTTACAAGATAAACATACAAAAATCAGTTGGATTCCTATACACCAATAAAGAGAATGATGAAAAGGAAATCAGAAAAATAATACCATTTACAATAGCCCCTAAAGAAATAAAATACTTAGGAATAAATCTAACTAGGGACGTAAAAGACCTATACAAAGAAACTACAAAACACTACTGCACGAAACCAAAAAGTATCTACTTAAATGAAAAAACATACATGCTCACGGACAGGTAGACTCAACATTGTGAAAATGACAATGACACCCAAAGCAATTTACAAATATAATGCAATCCCGGTGCAAATACCAACAACATTCTTTAAAGAGATGGAAAAACTAATCATTAACTTTATATGGAAAGGGAAAAGTGCCAGATAAGTAAAGCACTATTAAGGAAGACTAAAGTAGGAGGACTCGCACTACCTGACCTCAGAACCTCCTATACAGCTACAGTAGTCAAAACAGCCTGGTACTGGTACGATGACAGATGATACATTGACCAATGGAACAGAATTGAGAACCCAAATGTTAATCCATCCACCTACGGTCACCTGATCTTC
>NW_004444018.1:2936317-2975080 GCF_000243295.1 Trichechus manatus latirostris
GGAAATGCTCGTGATCACTCACCATTAGAGAAATGCAAATCAAACCCACAATGAGATACCTTCTCACCTCAGCATTACTGGCACAAATCAAAAAATCAGAATGTAACAAATGTTGGAGAGGCTGCAGGAAGATTGGAAGTCTTATGCACTGCTGTTGGGAACGCAAAATGATACAACCATTTTGGAAAATGATGTGGCGCTTCCTTAGAAAGCTAGAAATAGAAATACCATATGATCTAGCAATCCTACTCCTAGGAATATATCCTAGAGAAATAAGAGTCATCACACGAATAGATGTGCACACCCATTGTTGATTGCAGCATTGTGGCAATAGCAAAAAGATGGAAACAACCTATATGCCCATCAACAGATGAATAAACAAACTATGGTATGTATACACAATGAAGTATTATGGAAGGACAAAGATCAATGATGAATCTGCAAAGAATTTCATAACATAGATGAACCTATAGGGCATTATGCTGAATGAAGTAATTCAATCACAAAGGACAAATATGGTATGAGACCATTACTGGAAAAACTCATAAAAATGTTTATACACAAAAAGAAACAATCTTTGGTGGTTATGAGGGAGGAGAGGGGTGGGGATGGAAAAACACTAAATAAGAGTAGATAAGTGGTAACTTTGGTGAAGGGTAAGACAGTACACAATTCTGGGGAAGCCAGCACAACCTGTCCAAGGAAAGGTCATGGAAGCTCCATAGAAACATCCAAACTCCCTAAGGGATGGAATTGCTGAGCTGCTGCGTGGACCATGGTGTCGTGGACAATATAAGTCAATCGGCATAACATAGTTTATAAAGAAAATGTTTTGCCTTGTACTTTGGCGAGCAGTGTCCGAGGTCTTAAAAGCCTGTGAGCAGCCATCTAAGATACTCCACTGGTCTCACCACTTCAGGAGCAAGGGAGAATGACGAAAACTAAAGATACAAGGGAAAGATTAGTCGAAAGGAGTAATGGACCACAACTACCACGGGCTTCACCAGACTGAGTCCAGTACGACTAGATGGTGCTCGGCTACCACCACTGACTCCTCTGACAGGGATCACAATAGAGGGTCCCGGACAGAGCTGGAGAAAAATATAGAGAAAAAAAGACCAGACTTACTGGTCTGACGGAGACTGGAGAGACCCCAAGAGTATGGCCCCCAAACACCCTTTCAACTCAGTAATGAAGTCACTCCCAAGGATCACCCTACAGCTGAAAATTAGACAGGCTTATAAAACAAAACGAGAGTAAAGGGGCACACCAGCCCAGCGGCAAGGCTAGAAGGCATGAGGGGACAGGAAAGCTGGTAATAGGGAACCCAAGTTCGAGAAGGGAGAGTGTTAACGTGTTGTGGTGGTGTTAATTGTTAATCAGTGTCATAAAACAATACGTGTACTAACTTTAATGAAAAGCTAGTTCCGTAAACCTTCCTCTAAAGTACAATTTAAAAAAAAAGTGAAGTAAAAAAAAATAAAAGAAAGAATTAAATAAAATGGCAGGGCAGCAGGATTCAGCGGGTGGGAACTGGGCAAACCCAGTGAGGCTGTGTGCTGGTGGCTGTCTAGCCGAGCAGTGTGACTCAGCCTGTTGAGAAGTGTCATGGGTGGTGCATGGGGCTAGGTAGGTGGGAAAAAGGAAAGGAAAGAGAGAGGAGAAACCAACAATCAAACAAACAAGTAAAAAATAATAAAAACAACACCAAAAAAATACAGTGGATGGGGAGCTGGCCATTGAGGGCAGGCCAGAATTGGGGTGGCAGCAAGCTGATGTTGCTCTCGCCAGGTGGTATGGCTCGACCTATCAGGAAGGGGCAGAGACAGCACAGGGCCTAGGTGGGTGGGAGAATGGGAAAGTTAAAGAAAAATAAAAAATGTGGCGCTGAGGGAGCTGGCCTATGGGGGCGTTACAGACCCGGGGAGGCCGTGTGCCGGAGGCTCTCCAGCTGAGTGGTTCAGCACAGCCCACTGAGAAGTTGGGGGCAGCACATTTGGCTGGGTGGATGGGAGAGAGGAAAGGAAGGAAGGGAGGGAGAGGAAAAAAAAACAATAACAACTACAACAAAAAAAACATAATAAAATGGCTCTGAGGGAGCCAGTCAGTGACAGTGGCACAGACCTGGGGAGTCCACTCACAGTGACTCTCCAACTGAGTTGTGCAGCATGACCCCTCCAGAAGGGGCGGGGGCAGTTCACAGGGCTGGGTAGGCAGGAGAAAGAAAAGGAAGGAAAGGAGAGAGAGAAGAAACAAGAAAAAAGGGAGAAAAAAAAAGAACAAAGCAAGCAAACCAAAAAATCACAGCCCTTCAAGATGGAAAGGGGATGATGGCACATGGGGCTAGCTGCGTGGGAGAAAGGAAAAGGAAGGGAGAGAGAGAGAAGCAACAAAAAGAATATAGCAAACAAACCAAAAAAATCCCGGCCCGCCAAGAGTGGAGGGGATGGCACGTGGGACTAGCTGGGCAGGAGAAAGGAAAGGAAGGAAGGGAGAGAGAGAAAAGCAACAAAAAAAGTAAAACAAAATAAAAAAAAACAACAAACAAAACACAAAAAACAAAACAAAAGAACAAAGCAAACAAACCAAAAAATCCCAGCCTGTCAAGAGTGGAGGGGATGGCATGTGGGACTAGCTGGGCAGGAGAAAGGAAAGGAAGGAAGGGAGAGAGAGAAAAGCAACAAAAAAAGTAAAACAAACAAACAAAAAAATCAACAAACAAAACACGAAAACACAGCAAAAGAACAAAGAAAACGAACCAAAAAATCCCAGCCCGTCAAGAGTGGAGGGGATGGCACACCGGGCTAGCTGGGCAGGAGAAAGGAAAGGAGAGAGAGAGAAGCAATAGAAAAAGCCAAAAAAACAATATCAAAATACAAACAAACAAACAAACAAAAATGGCACTGAAGGGGCCAGCTGGTCGGGGCGGGGCAGGCCCCAGCAGCAGTAAGCTAGTGTCTCTTCGGCTGAGCAACCGAGGTTCACTGGCAAGCAGCAGAGGCCACATAGAGGAAGGAAGAATGGGAGGTGGGAAAGCGTGTATCCCTGGTTATCTGGTGTTTTGTCTCCTGCTGGGAGCTCCATGGAATTGCCTTCCTGTACTCCCTGTCTGAGTTATTTGACAGCTGTAGCCCAAGATGGCGAATCTGGCCGCATTAGCTGGTATGGGACCTCCACTCCGTAGCTCTCCTTGTTCTCTGAAAGTTTCTTATTCCATTTGGTGCTTGATCAAGTTCTTTATTCCTTCATTTGGTGCTTAGGGTTCCAGGACTGACATTTGTATTTGTTTTACTTAGTTTTTCAGGTCTTTGCTGCAGAGGGATGGCATGGTGCTTCTGTTTGTAGTGCCATGTTGGCTCTGCCTCTCCTCCTCATTCTCTTTTTTGCTCTTGGGTGCTATGGCACTTTGCATCTTCAGGGTTATCTTGTTCAGGCTCATCAGATGTGGCTGTGCAATATTTTCTACCTTCCGGTTCTGCTGCCCTGATAGGTATATCCTTAAGGGATATGGGCTGAGCTGTGGATGCATTGTGGTGTCCAGAATACCTGTCTGCCCTGAGCTCTTTCTTCCTCTTCATTTGAAGCTGCAAATCCTTGGCTGTCACGGTTTTCAACACATGTAAAAAAATCATTTGGGATTTTAAAATATGAGAATTTACTGAGAGGTCATATTTTCTGGTACTGCTATGGTATTTTCTTTCATTGTTGGATTGATTATCTTGTCCTTCAGCCAAAAATAAATTGCAGCAATAAGAAATTAGAATAAATACAAAAACTATGTGTCTTGTTTTTGCAGTCCCAAATACACATTCTGTCAAGCTTTGCTCCTTAACTACACTTAACATTTGTCAGGCTTTATTTTCCATTTTTAGGTGACTAAGCAGAAATATGACACTGACACATTCTGAGAGTATCCCGTTTCCCCCACAAAGGGCAGCCATGCTCCTCAATTTTTTTAGATTTAGTTTTGGGATATTTTATGAGAATGTTTGCCCATGAGACCTCTTTGTGATCATTTACAACTACCAAATTATGAAGCTTGCCTCAGTGGCCATTTGGTTATAATGATATCTTTGACCAAGAATGTTTTTAATATGTGTGGATGTCATGGATTGAATTGTGTCCCCCAAAAAATGTGTTTATCAATTTGGCTAGGCCATGATTCCCATTGTTGTGTGGTTGTCCCCCATTTTGTGTTTGTAATTTTACACTTAAAAGGATTAGGGTGGGATTGCAACACCACCCTAACCCAGGTCACATCCCTGATCCAATGTAAAGGGAGTTTCCCTGGGGTGTGGCCTGCACTACCTTTTATCTCTTGTAAGAGATGAAAGGGAAGCAAGCAGAGACTTGGGGACCTCATACCACCAAGAAAGGAGCACCGGGAGCAGAGTGTGTCCTTTGCACCCGAGGTTCCTGTGCAGAGAAGCCCCTAGTCCGGGGGAAGACTGATGGTGACAAGGACCTTCCTCCAGAGCTGACAGAGAGAGAAAGCCTTCCCCTGGAGCTGACACCCTGAATTTGCACTTCTAACCTACTAGACTTTGAGAAAATAAATTTCTCTTTGTGAAAGCCGTCCACTTCTGGTATTTCTGTCAGAGCAGCACAAGATGACTAAGACACTGGATATAAGGTAAAAGATGCAAAATGAGTTATTCATTCCAAAATCCAAATGAAATGGTGAAAATATAACATATTGTTGGCTGCTGGCAGTTACCTGATCCAAAGGTAGAAATCTTGTGGGAGGTTGTAGGCAGCATTTACTGATTCGTTGCCCTCTGCTTAGACATGGCGGACCGCACCATTTCAATTCCTGATGTGACCATTCATCTTGTCATTCTTGCTTCTATAGAACAATGTTACAGTCTGCGCTGGGCTGAGGTGGTAGATTTCTAGAAGAGCAAAGCAATGTTTGCTTAGAAAATCCACTTCTTAGGACGTTCATATGTCAAGTTTTCATACGGATGTGCAATAAAGTAGTGTTCGTGCTGTGAAATCCTTTTTCCCTTCCTCCTTGGGGATCTGTTGACACAGCATGTACTTCAGTCTGGCAGATATGGTTAGCTTGGGATGTTAAGGAATGAGTTACAGTACAGGCGTATTTGCTGTAACACAGTGTCTGCATTCCTGAAGAACCTGACGTTCTGCAAACATACACAGGGCTTTAGAAAAAGAAGTGGAGTTGGACAGACCACTGATTATCTGTGCAACTTTGCAACCAGAATACTCATAAAAACCAGTAACAATCCTAATAAAATACCAGCATGCACACCACACAGAAGACATACTAAATTCTTATAAACGATCTGGAATACCCGTGTTGTTGTTGTCAGCTGCCATCGAGTTGGCTCTGACTCATTGCAACTCCATGTACAACAGAATGAAACATAGTCCAGTCCTTCACCATCTTCACAAGCATTATTATGCTCGAGTCCATTGTTGCAGCCACTGTGTACTTTAAGTTCCTTCCAACCTAGGGGACTTATCTTCACTATCTTGAACATAATTCTGTTGTGATCCGTGGGGTTTCCATTGGCTGATTTTCAGAAGTAGATTGCCAGGCCTGTCTTCTTAGTCTGTCTTAGTCTGGAAGCTCTGCTGAAACCTGTTCCACATCATAGCAACACCCAAGCCTCTGCTGACAGGTGTTGGCTGCACATGACCTGAAACTGAATTGAACCTGGATCTGCAGCATGAAAGGTGAGAATACTACCGCTGAAGTACCACTGTCCTCTGGATGTATGCTAGCATGGCTTGAAAGAGTTGACAGCTGCTGAATAAGAGCTTTAATTGTAAATGTCATCCAACAGAGTAGGTCACTTTTCAAGGCTCCAAATGCTCAGCTATACCATAATATTTTAATTCTAGTCAGGGGTCATTAGAACTGGAACAACTGGACAAATAGATTTGTGGACTTTTCAGATAGATTTTTTTTCCCTAACTGGAAGTCAGTTTAATTACTCTTAAACTTTCTTTGGAAAGAGGTGATGCACTTACTTTCAAACCAGCTGTCATCAAGCCATTTCTGACTCCTGGCAACCTCATGTGTGTCAGAGTAGACTTGTGCTCCATAGGGTTTTCAGTGGTTGATTTTTTGGAAGTAGATCACCAGGATCTACTACGGATCACTACAATCTGATCTGCAACCCATCATGAGGAATATGCAGGACCAGGACCAGGCCGTGTTTCGTTCCATTGTGCACAGGGTCACCATGAATTAGGGGCCTACTGGATGACAGCTGACAACAATAGTGTATGTCCACTGAGGAAATGGACATATATATATATATATATATTTAAATGTGGGATTAGCCCCAATGAAAGTACAATTATTTAAGCGCTAAGAAACTTTCCCAGATATTTTCAGATAGTTTTAGAGATTCCCTAAGTTGTGGGAAGTCCCTGAGTGGTGCAAATGGTTAATGCACATGGCTGCTAACCAAAAGGTTGAAAGTTGGTGTCTGCCCAGAGGTGCCTCGCTAGAAAGCCTGGCGATCTACTTCTTAAAAATCAGCTGTTGAAAACCCTATGGAGTACAGTTCTCCTCTGACACACATGGGGTCTCCATGAGTCAGAGTTGACAGGACGACAACCTTTCTTTTTATAATGTGTGGGAATCAGGTTTAAAATTCAGAGAGCCCCTTTGAATCCTTTCAGCTTATGAAATATCTGATAAATGTCAAATATTTAAATCAGAAAAAAATTCCTCAATTCCTACCATATATTGTATTCTTCCTGTACCCCTGTCCAAATGCCTGAACACTCCAAAACAACACACTAAAATTTTGGGAGACTTCAAAGTTATTAAAAATTTTCTGTCTGTCAAGAAAATTCTTGCTGTGCATCTGTTTATGGCTCTGAGATGCCCACCCCGGGATAAGAGGGCTTATTACTCCCCGTTGTCTCTGCTCCTTCATCCTCACCCCACAAGCTCATTCTTCATCAAAGTCCCCACAACTTCAAATTGCACACTTCCCAGAATAAACTCCTTGGATTTAAGCAGCCTTAGCCACCTGGCAAAACATACCAACATTTTAACTTGCTGGACTTCCCCAGGCAAACTAACTGCTTCCTTCTTTATTCCCTCCCGCCCTCCTCCCTCACTTCCTTTCTTTCTGCCTTCTTCATGTGTCAGAGGCACACCTGCTCTGTGAAAGGCACCATGCCAAGAAGTCCAAAGGCCACAGTTTTAAAGAGAAGTAGTAAGAAATTCTGTAGAGTAGGGACGGGCTCTTAATCTGTTGTCCTCAACTACAAGTTTTTGTTCCTAAGCTGATTAAAAAAAAAAAAAAAAGTGCCGCTGAGTCATCTCCGACTCATGGAGACCCCATGTGTGTCAGAGTAGAACTGTGCTTGTAGGGTTTTCAGTGGCTGATTTTGGGAAAGTAGATTGTCAGCCTTTCTTCCGTGGCGCCTCTGAGTGGACTTGAACCTCCAGCTTTTCAGTTAGCAGCCGTGTACGTTAACCATTTGAACCACCCAGGGACTCCAAGTTGATGGTTGCCAACAAGGATGTAATTAGAGAGGCAGAGGGAAGCTTTTAAGTGTTCCACCAGATATACAGCCAAAACGAAACCCACTGCCATCGAGTCAATTCTGACTTATAACGACCCTATAGATATAGTTCCTAAAATTCAGCCAGGAGAGATTTTCCTCTGGTCCCATGCTAGTATTCCCAGGATGAGCCGTTATTCAGTCCCCAAGAGCTCAGCAGGTATGCTTTTAAGTCACATCTTTTCTAAGGCTTTGCTACTCACAAGGGCATGCTCCTCAGACCAGCAGCACAGGCAACACCTGGGGCCTTTTCTAGAAATGTAGGCTCTCGGGCCCCATCACAGACCTGCTAAGCAGCACCTGCATTTTAATGAGATCCCTGGGTGATCTGATTGTGTAGTGAATAAAGTTTGAGAGGCTGTGCTCTGCAGAAGGGTCACTGCTGAGGAAAGGAGAAGTGAGGGTGTGAGGTATGACCATGTTTGCGCCAGAGCTGCTTTTTAAAGAGGTAGAAAAGACTTGGAGAAGATTGAACTGAGATGGAAAAGATTTATTTCACTTACTGGAAGTTTCTTTTTGAGTTGCCTCTGATTATTTGCAATCTGAATTTTGAAATGTTCATGATTGGATTTATTATGAAGATAAGTCATTTATACTTCTTCAATTATATTGTGTATTTTGTGAATGTATTCCTCAAAGACAAAATACACATACAGAAAAGCGCACCATGCATATGTGAATACCTTGGTGCATTTTCACAGACTCAACACTGGAGTAATCAGCTTCCAGATCAAGAAACAGAGTAGCCCACATGTACTCCCTTCTAGTCACTACACCTCCCCCAACAAGGGTAGTCATTATCCTTTGCCTGTGTTTTTGTTTTTTTTTTTTACTTTACACACGTGGATGCAAAGCAAAGAAATCAGTCTGATGAGTACAGTGCGCCTGACCCAAGCCATGGTCTTTTCAGTTGCCTCATATGCATGTGAAAATTGGACAATGAAAAGGAAGACAGAAGAATTGAGGAGTTCAAATTGTGGTGTTGACCAAAAATATGGACTAAACCGTGGATTGCCAAAAGAACTAACAAATCAGTCTTAGAAGAAATATAACCTGAATGTTTCTTAGAAGTGAGGATGATGAGATTTTGGCTCGCTTACTTTGAACACGTCACCAGAAGAGACCAATCGCTAGAAAAGGACACCATGTTTGGTAAAGAAGAGGGTTAGCGAAAATGAGGAGAACCCTCAATGAGATGGAATAACGCAATAGCCACAACAATGGGCTCAAACATATCAAATATCATGAATATGGTACAGGACCAAGCATCATTTCATTTTGTTCTGTTTACATAAGGTTGCCATGAGTGGGAGCTGACTTCATGGCATCTGACAACATGGAATCATACGATGTGTTTAGCTTCTTGCACTCAACATTATGTTTGTGAACTTGTAGCTGCAGATCACTCATTTTCATTGTTGTAGTGTATTCCACAGTGTGAAGACCCCATGATTTAATAATCCATTTTACTGTCCATTTGGGTAGTTTCTACTTTATGTCTATTACAAATAGTGCTGCAATGAACAGTCTTTGACATGCCTTTTAGAAAGCAGATGGATGCATAAAATGCTTTGCTTTTAATAATTGTTTGCAAAATAGTTCAAGTTTTCCTTGCTAACTCAAGGTCATCATTACAAAGGCTAGTTGTATCCTGGGCTGTAATCTAGTGAGGTACCCAGAAATGGTTGAGATGGTAGTTCATTTGACTTTGTGTGGTCCTGCATGTCTTGTCTGTTCTTGCTATCAGGCTGCTAGGTTATATTTTGCTATTGTCAATTCACCCTTTCTTCCTGGATACCTCCATCTATTGAAGATGTTGAAAGTGGATACTAATCAAATACACTAGAATTGTGTTTAAAAAAGAGCAAAGGTAAATCCCTGTCTGTGTGCAGGTTTTTCCTGTGCCAAACAGAGGTGTCTCGGAGGCTGCTTTCATTCCTTCCTGACTTTCACTTTTCTTTTGGATTCTTCTTGGTGCCAGATATCTGAGTTTCAGATGGCTGGAGTGCGCTCAGCATTTGGGAATTATTATTGTTATTTTTTGTAGTTTTACTTCTTTTCCGTTTTTATTCATAGTTTTTACTCCTTTTTCAATTTTGTTGGTATTGAAAA
The DNA here is from genome assembly GCF_000243295.1 of Trichechus manatus latirostris. Taxonomy (NCBI): domain Eukaryota; kingdom Metazoa; phylum Chordata; class Mammalia; order Sirenia; family Trichechidae; genus Trichechus; species Trichechus manatus. Next base: position 2,945,984 of record NW_004444018.1, read on the forward strand.
TTCCCCATAGTAGACACTGTAGTTCTAAATTGTTGCTGTTAGCTGCTGTAGCGTTGGCCCCTGACTCATGGTGACCCCATGCAGAGGGGAACAAAATGCTGCCTAGTCCTGTGCCATCCACCTGATTGGTTGCAGATCAGACCATTGTGACCCATAGAGTTGTGACCCATAGAGTTTTCATTGGCTGATTTTCAGAAGTTAGTTGCCAGGCCTTTCTTCCTAGTGTGTCTTAGTCTGGAAGCTCCACTGAAACCCATCCAGCATCATAGCAATGTGCAAGCCTCCACCGACAGATGGGTGGTGGCTGTGCATGAGGTTTATTGGCTGGGAATTGGAACCCTGGTCTCCAGCATGGAAAGTGAAAATTCTGCCACTGAACTACTGCTCCCTCTGTTTCTAAATTAGCTGTGTAGAAATGAGACCATTTGCAGAGCTAATCATAAAACTATGAGTTATTTTACTATGAATACATGTAAGAAATAGGCATCTAGCCCAGAGGGGTGTTGGCTTACACTGAGATAAACCCATGAGAGTATGGCAGGATACTTGCTTGCCCCTGTGTCTTGGGCCCTCAACCTAACAGTTGGCCATTGAGATTATTTTAATTTTTTTTTTTTTTTTTTGAGTCTTGAGGAAATGCTACGAACATTATATGTGGACATAAACAAATACCACTGCTTCGTGAATTCTCCTGGTCCACTCAAGCAAAGTTATTGTAATAACATTATTACAGCTCCCTCTTTCTAATTTGGGATTAAAGTAACTATTAAGCATTTATTTCTATGTAGCTTTTGGGCCAGTTGTACTACTGAAAGGAGTCCTTGGGTGGTGCAAACAGTTAATGCGCTCGGCTGCTAACTGAAGTTAGAGTCCACTCAGAGGGGCCTCAGAAGAAAGGCTTGGCAATCTACTTCTGAAAAATCAGCCATTGAAAACCCTATGGAGGACAGTTCTAGTCTGACACACATGGGGTCGCTATGAGCCAGAGTCAGCTTGATAGCAGCTGCTTACTGGTGTCAGCCGGTGGGGATATTAACCGAGCAGGCAAGGGAGGAGTCCAGCTCACAACATGGGGAAACCAAAGGGGCATTAAAATTTGGGATGTAAATATAAACTGAGAACAATGTTAATACACAGCTCACTGAAATTGCTTTTTTCCTATCTGGTGAACCTGTGAGTTGAGATGATGACTCAGTTAAGAAAAGACTAGTGTTTCTTTTCTTGGCCCTCCTAGGAGGTTGAGGTTAGATTCCCTCAGGAGAGAGTGTTTGCAGATCTGAGGGTGGTTGGCTCTTGTAGTGAGCTGCGGTGCTGGCAGCTTTCAAGAGGACGACTTTTCAGGACAACTGATCCTTTAATAATGTGAGAAAGCCAGATTTTAATAGGATTTTTGGTTACCTTCTTTTCTAGTCACATGCCATAAAATCACCCTCTGGTTTTCCAGGAAATTAAATGAAAAGTAATTAAACTTTCCAGCAGGTTGCCGGGGAAGCAGTGAAGTGGACGTATGATGAACAGTGGAGTCTCTCTCAGGAAGCAACTACCTTGCCGAAAATATGCCCAGGCACCATTGAATGAGACCAGCGGCCTCTTGAAGGGTCTTAACTCTTGAAAGGTCAAATTAAAGGTGTCAACACCATTTTATTTAAAAGGGGAATGTGCTCAAGAACATTTTTAGGAAAATTTCTACAGCTAAATTTGCTTTAGTTTGATATTTTTGGTTCATCTCTTTGCATAAAACAGAGCTACTGGAAAACAGTTATTGATTTCTCTTTATGTTTAATGATTGCACAGCAATGTAGTTAAAAATCAAGGATATTTACAATTTAAAGTAGACTTTAAAAAATTCTTTCTATGTAAAAAAAATTTTTGTACACTAACTAAACAAACTCTACCATGTATTCAAGTAGTTTTAATTTAAGATACTAATTCAAAGGTGTGATCATAGAATAGATATTCTCCCTTAATTACATGAGCTTTCACAGGGAACTCATGTATCCTTTGAGACAGGATTTTTAAATGACCAGAACAGGTTGTGTACAATCTCCAACAAATTTTTGTGCCAGTATCTGTTCTCAAGAGTAAGGATGGTATTTAACTGTCGGAGAAAATACAGCTGTAGCTTAGGTACCAAGCAGTTATCCCTCCATGATACCAATAATAATTTAGAGTTAAATGTCAGCCATTCAATAATTAGAAGTAGGTGTTCAGTACATGTTGTTGTTAGGTACAGTTGAGTTGGTTCTGATTCATACTGACCCTGTGTACAACAGAAGGAAACACTGCCCGGTTCTGCACCATCCTCACAATTGTTGCTGTTTGAGCCCATTTTTGCAGCCACTGTGTCAGTCCATCTCATTGAGAGTCTTCATCTTTTTCGCAGACCTACTGGTTTACCAAGTATGATATCCTTCTCCAGGGACTGGTCCTCCTGATAACATGTACATGAGCCAAAGTCTCACCATCCTTGCTTCTAAGGAACATTCTGACTGTACTTCTTGCAAAACAGATTTGTTCCTCCTTCTGGCAGTCCATGGTATATTCAGTATTCTTCGCCAATGCCATAATTCAAAGGCATCAATTTTTCATTAGCCTTCCTTGTTCATTATCCAGTTTTTGCATGCATATGAGGCAATTGAAAATACCATGGCTTGAGTCAGATGCACTTTAGTCCTCAAAGTGACATCTTTGCTTTTAAACATTTTAAAGAGGTCGTTTGCAGTGGTTTTGCCCAGTCCAATACGTAATTAAATTTCTTCACTGCTGCTTCCAATGGCGTTGATTGTGGATCCAAGTAAAGTCAAATCCTTGGCAACTTCAGTATTTTCCTCATTTATCATGATGTTGCTTATTGGTTCAATTGTGAGGTTTTTTGCTTTTTTTTTTACGTTAAGCTATAATCCATACTGAACACTATAGTCTTTGATCTTCGTCACTAAGTGCTTCAAGTCCTCTTCACTTTCAGCAAGCATATCGCAGGTTGTTAACAAGTCTTCCTCCAATCTTGATGCCCCATTCTTCTTAATATAGTCCAGCTTCTCAGATTATTTGCTCAGCATACAGATTGAATAAGTATGGTGAAAGGATACAACCCTGATGCACACCTTTCCTGACTTTAAACCACAAAGTATCCCCTTGTTCTGTTCCAACAACTGCCTCTTGGTCTATGTACAGGTTCCCCATGGCATAATTAAGTGTTCTGGAATTCCCATTCTTGGCAGTGTTGTCCATAATTTGTCATGATCCACACAGAATACCTTTGCATTCAATAAAACACAGGTAAACATCTTTCTGGTATTCTTTGCTTTCTGCAAATATCCATCTGACATCAGCAATAATATCCCTCGTTCCACGTCCTCTTCTGAATCTGTCTTGAATTTCTGACAGTTCCCAGTGGATGTACTGTTGCAATCACTTCTGAATCATCTTCACCAAAGTTTTACTTGTGTGTGGTATTAATGATATTGTTCAATAATTTCTGCATTCTGTTGGATCACCTTCTTTGGAATGGGCACAAATACGGATCTCTTCCAGTCAGTAGCTGTCTTCCAAATTTCTTGGCATAGAGTGAGTGCTTCTAGTATTGCATCCATTTTTGAAACATCTCAATTGGTATTCCCTCAATCCTGATGTCTTCTTTTTGCCAGTGCTTTCTGTGCAGCTTGGAATTTTTTCTTCGGTACCATTGGTTCTTGATCCTATGCTAGGTCTGAAATGATTGGAAGTCAACTAATTCCTTTTTGGTACAGTGACTATGTATTCCTTCCATCTTCTTTTGATGTTTCCTTCGTCATCAATTATGTATGTTCAATACACAATAAATGCTAACTCAGGAAATATGTTTGCTGTTGAGTGAAAAAGTAGAATGCACTGATATCCTAAAGTATAGCTAATTTTAGCATAGAAGATATACTGTCTACTGTACTCATGATTCTATGGTTATCATTTCTTAATATCATTCGGAGGTTCTAGAAAGACAAAGAAACAAACCCTTGTCCTTTCTAGAAGCTGGTTTTGGGTTATCTGGGTAATCCAGTATTTTAAGTTTGCATTGATTTACATATAATCATTTAATTTGTGTTTTTGGAACTCACATATAAATTATAATATTTATAAACTTAAACATAAATATTCTTAAAATAGAATACAAATGTATCCATTTTTCTTACTGAAGAAATATGTTCAGGATTTAAAATTTTGGTTTAGCCATTCAGCTGGAGTTCAGATTTCAGCAACCTCAACCTGTAATGTGTTTATAGGTATAAAATGATTTAATATCAGAGATAGTTACATATTTTTGCAGGAAAGACAGTTATTTGAGTTGAAAATTATTACCTCTTTTCAGCTTTCTAAACATAGGTTATGTGGTAAATATTAGGCACCTCCCTCATTGGAAATGATGTGGAAGGAGAAAAGGGAAACATAAATCAAGGAGAATGCAGCCATCAGGTTGATGAATAGTGTATGCTCCTGTGTGTAGAGTTCAGATGCGATCTAGTGTGCACAGGAAAGCTTTCTAGAATCTCGTTTCTCACTGTGTTCAGAAGGGGGTTGACCCTCTTTAGCTAGCGATCCACCAGTTGCCATTCAGTTGATTCTGACTCATGGCGACTGCACGTGTCTCAGAGTAGAACTGCACTCCCTAGGGTTTTCAGTGACTGAATTTTCGCAGTAGATCGCCAGGCCTTTCTTCTGAAGTACCTGTTTTGTTTGAGTATGTGAACCGTTTGCACCATCCAGGGATTCCGCTTGGCGATCGGATTTCCCGTAGTTTGTCTCTCCCCTGACCCTGTGCTCCAGCAAGGATCGTCTGCCTGTTCCTTCTCAGCAGTCTTCTCTTAGCTGCTGCAGACCAGCTCAGAACTCCCCCTTCTTCCCTTCAGTTCACACTTGAGCTCCCTTCCCAGGCTCCTGCCTCATTCATTCACTAATGCAGGGGGCCAGATCAGTGGGTGCTGGGGGCTGTGAGAGATATGGCGGCTGACAGGGTAATGGGAAGGTGAAGTGGAAATGTACACAGCTTCAGTGTAGCAGGGGATGGGAGTGGTTGGGAGGGCAGGACAGGCTTTATGGAGGGGGCAACTTTTGGGGGAGCCTTGACAGATGTGCAGGGTTTGATTTTCCATATATGAAATACAAGTGATTTTGAGTTTGATTAGAGACTAATATTAAATTATACTTTGACTATGGAAAGATAAAGCTATTTCCCAATTTTTTTTCAGTCTCAAAAATTGAAACAATAGTTAAGGGGTTGGATGATGTGAAATTGACCAAAATAACGTTTGATCCAAACATAGTCTCTTTTTTGGGATATCTATGTTCTGTGTGTCAGACACTGCAAGATGATTGAGGACGTTGAGCACTTACGGGTGTCTAGAAGATGGGGGAAGGGTGAAGGAAATGAGGTAAGAAAGCAGGGTGACCATAGGCTTGATTCTCCAAGCCAGGACTTTTTTGAGAACAAAAGGGGGGAACTAATATACTTAAAGTTTTATAATGTTATTGAAATATTTAATTGTCTGGCACATTTATTTTATTATATAGGTGGTTCTTTATAAAATATTTCTGTCAAAATTTTTTTTATTGTACTTTAGATGAAGGTTTACATAACAAATAGTTTCTCATTAAACAGTACACATATTATTTTATGACAGTGGTTAACAACCCCACAACATGTCAACACTGTCCCTTCTCGAACTTGGGTTCCCTATTACCAGCTTTCCCGTCCCCTCCTGCCTTCTAGTCCCTGTCCCTGGGCTGGTGTGCCCCTTTAGTCTCATTTTGTTTTATGGACCTGTCTAATCTTTGGTTGAAGTGTGAACCTCAGGAATGACTTCATTACTGAGCTAAAAGTGTGTCCAGGGGCCACACTCTCGGGGTTTCTCCAGTCTCCGTCAGGCCAGTAAGTCTGGTAGGTTTTTTTTAGTTTTTACATAATATCTTTGTTTTTAGTTCCAGGATCCCATCAAGGATACCACATTACATGTAGCCATCATGCTTCCTTAGGCTGCTCTTGGCTGTGAAAAAACAAAACATGTTGAGCAAGTTATATGTTTATCGTTCGCTTTTTCGAGGAAAGGAAATTTAGTACTCAGTTTTTTATTAAACATGTACTTTTTTTGGTTTTATTTTGTTTAGGTCATTGCTACCAAAAGGTTTTATTGCAGACTATAAAAGCATTACTGTTCAATAAGATAAGGTATACATTTAAACCATACTAAAAATGGTTAAATTGCTATAGCAAGAACATTCCAGTTATTCTCTGTTATTCTGTGGGAGGACTGGTCAGCTTCTGTTTTCTGTACTATTACATGTACATTGTTCCATAATTTTCCAATTCCCCACTGATTTCACCAAATGGGCGCCTGGTGGCCTTGCACATCTCCAGGTGGCTGGCAGAGGCAGCCTCTTTCAGTCTTTCTCCACCACCATCTGGGACCTGCAGGAGTTATCTGTCTCTGGCTTCTCTTGTTCAGGCTTAATTTGTTTTATCGGGAAGCACTCTGTTTCCTACTAGTGAAAGGAAAGTTTTAGTTACATTGTATCTGGAAAGGGTCAGGAAAGATGAGATGCGTTTATCACCGATGGCCTATATGATTTAGCCACATATTAATGAGGAGTCTTTTCACTGCACTGATAGCTCATACACCACTAGATGAAATCATGGAAGAAGGTGGAAGTAAAACGGGGAGTTATCTGAACTCATCCTAGCTTAATGTAATGCAGCTGTTAATAATAATACTTGGATAAAAAGTGAAAATTCTGGACGAATGCTAATAGGGACAGGATACAGGACAACAAGCGTAATTTAGGAGTGTCTCAGGCAAACCTGGGAAGGTTACAGATCTCGTCTGTAGGGAAATTTTGCATAGAAACTAATATGACGCTATTTATTTTCCCCCTAGACCCCTATCTATCTTGCCAAAATAGATAAGAACTATCATTGGCCAATTATTTGACACTAATATTGTAAGAGTATACCTGCATTTAATTTGACTTAAGGTACATTGATATGAGAGAAATAATGGAGAGTAAATGTGTATTGTAAGATGAGTACTCATAGGTAAAGAGGTGCATACTCCCATACATGTACACATATATACAGGATGTTAATAATGTGATACCTGCATATTAAAAAAAAAAGGATCTAGGGGTGGGGTGTGAGCAAAGACCTTCTTCCTTGCATAGAACAGTTACATTTGCATCGTCATCCCTATCACAGGGCCTTAGGTTAATAGAGCATTTTAGGGGTTACCAGAGTAAAGCCCACTTGGCTCTCCACTTGTTTATGTAGATAAAGTTTTAGTGGAGCACAGGAAAGCCCATTCATTTAAATATTGTCTAGGGAGTCCCTGGGTGGTGCAAACAGTTAACCAAATGGTTGGCCGTTTAAGTCTACCCAGAGGCTCCTTGGAAGAAAAGCCTGGCAGTCTACTTCCAAAATATCAGCCATCGAAAGCCCTATGGAGCAGAGTTTTACTCTGACACATGGGGTCTCCAGGAGTCAGAGTTGGCTCAGTGGCCACTGTTTATGGCTGCTTTCACGCTGCAATGGCTGAGCTGAGTAGTTGCAACAGAGATTGTATGGCCTGCAAAGCCAAAAATATTTTTTATCTAATGCTTTACAGAAAAAGTTTACCAACCTTTGGAATATAAGCTTTGTAGAGTGATCTCCATCATGACCCAATTGTTGTTTTTCAGTGCCCCCAGGACTGGCATGTGTGAGACAACATTTCTGTCTATGGGGCTTCTATAGCACGCCACTTTCTTCCATTTAGCCCTTTCCCAAAATGCAACACAGAGACAGCGAGAGTAGCCAACCATCTGCCATCTGACTCAGCTGGGGAGAAGAGTCAAGTGTAATAACAAATCTTAACATTGACTAACATTTATTGAATACCTGCAGTGAGCTGTGTACTGTTCTACGTGCTTTAGAGAGGTTAATCCTCACAACAACACTATGTGGTAGGTTCTGTTATTAGACACAGTTTAGATAGAGGAAGTTGAAGCTCAGGAGGTTAAGTATTTTGCCGTGGGTCACGAAGCTGGGATGTGGTGGAGGGAGTACTTGAACTTAGCCCAGACACCATTCATGACTTCAGCAGCATTCAGCTGTTTTGAGTCTGTGCCTTCTCTAATCCTGCCACACAATGCCTCTTGCTGTTTCCATCTCCCTCTCTCCATTGGCAAACTCCCAGTAACTAAATGTCAGTGATTTCAAATAGGAAGTGATTTGCAATCTGAATTGTTTCTAGACTTTGAATGAATCTAGTTAACACTCTCACCTTTCAGGAACTTTACATTTTCACACCTTTTGGGACTGTTACTCAAATAAATACCCATGAAAGGAAAGTATTTTTCACGGTGACATGGATCTGGGAAGAATTTTACCTGCAGGAGATGTATTTGGGCTGGGGCCCTAGTTGAGGCATTGGTGGTTTCACACCTGGATGGGATCAGCCTCTGACCAAGCAGCAGCAAAACAGAGGCTAGGAGAGCCCAGACGGCCAGCCAGTGGTCTTTCCAAGTGTGCTGGCTAGTGGGACCATGCTGTTGAGACCATTGTTTTTCTTCAGAAGGGATGGCCATTCTGTCCCTGAGTTAATGAACAGGATAGCCCTATTGTGTGAAGACAGTCATAGGCAGCCACTGGAAGGCTATTAGTGGGCAGAGCTACATCCTGTCTAGAAAGAAAGACTTGAACTTCAGGAGAACCGATGTTGTCCTTTTCTGGCAGCATGCTGGATTTGGCTGCTGGAATTTATTTTCTAGTTTAATTGGGGTTTATTCTGGGAATACGTATATGATGTACATTTTGAAATCAGTAATTTTTTTTTACTTAATTCCTATGAGGAATAAGTAATGTTTCAGATATCCAGGACAAGCCTTTCTATTTGTAAACTAAATGACAGTATGGTTTGTTCAGGACATCTAAAAAGAGCAACTGTTGTCATATGTAGTAGGAATATATACTCATTCTTACTTCAAAAGAGAAATCATTATACAGTCATTTTAACTGTTTATAATTCTGTAGATTCCATAGTAAAAGAAGGAGAAGCCAGTGAAAATCCTTGAAGTCCTGCATTTCTGGATTAAATTACAAGGGCCTTAGATTTACCTGTATCTCTGCAAAACTTGTTCCATCATCCTTTGCTTAATCCCCTAGTTCAGCCAAAGCTGTGTGGAAATTTAGATAGTGAAGATGTAAAGTTGATCATGTCAGCTCTTCCTTTACACTTTCCAGTGGCTTCCCATCCACTCAGCAAATCCCCAGGTCTTTAATGTGCTTCAGGCCATGCATGATCTGGCTCCTGCCAATTTCTCCAGCCTTACCTGCTGCCACTGCTCCCTCCGCCAGTCTCTGCTCTCCAGCCTCACCAGTCCTCACCCTGCCTCCCCACCTCCCACCTCTGCCTTGAGGCTTTACACAGATTATTAAGGTTACTGACACCTGGGAAGCCCTCCTCTACTTTTTGCCTAGTTGACGTGCACTCTTCCTTCAAGTTTCTGCTGGTAATCCTCTGACACCTGAAGATGTCCACTTATTATATGTTCTCGGAGTATCTTGTACTTAATCTTCACAGGACTTTTCAGTCATGTGTGACAATTCTTGGGCTCCCTCACTAAGCCTTAAGAGGAAGGAGCAAGTCTGTTTCTTAGCATTTTGTTTCCTGGATCTAACATGGTACCCCTTGGATGGAGTGGATGTTGTAGTTTTCCATGCTCAGACGTTAATGGTCATAGTTATCTATTTTCTTGTGGCAGCCCCTAGTTTAGAATGGTGTAGACATTGGAATTTGATACGTTTGATTTTGTTTACAAAACTTGCTTTGGGGTTTAGATCCATGTAACATATGGTTTAAATAAAAAAGTTAGCTAACTAGCTTAGTGCTCGGAGTTCCAAGACTTGTAATCTAAGGGCTAATTTCCCTAATGACTTACTGGGTGACTGTGTTCTTTAGCTTCGAGTGATCTTGCTTGCACTTGGCCATTTCCCTGAGTGCACTAAGACCAGGGTGGCCAGGTGTTCTGACTACCAACTCTACTACTTACAAAAACAAAAACCCATTGCCACTGAATCGATTTCGACTTGTAGTGACCCTATAGGACAGAGTAGAACTTCCCCATAGGGTTTCCAAGGAGCAGCTGGTAGATTCGAACTGCCAACCTTTTGGTTAGCAGCCGAGCTCTTAACCACTGAACATAGACCTATATGTGCTGTTTTAAATTCAACCTTAATCTTATTAAAATGTGGGACCTGTAAGCATTTTTACACATCTTTAGTATACCCTGGTGGCGCATTGGTTAAGAGCCATGGCTGCTGAATCTACTCAACGGCAATGGGTTTATTTTACCTGTTTTTTCTTCTAAGTGTATAATTTTCCCCTTAGCTTCAGTGAGAATATTTGCAATTTAAAATGCTTATTTCCCAGGGATCATTTAAAAATGTTAAACTGTGAGTTTTTCACCAGTAACTAGCCATCACTACTCCCTTTTATACGACTCATCTAATAGTTTATCAAACAAGAAGATGAATAAACTCAGATTTTAAACATCTAAACCTGGGTGGTAATTCAGGGTGCATTTTTCTCTGAGTTTCATTTGATCACTTTTCTTTAGCCACCGATTAGCTTTTTTAAGTGTTAATTGCTCACCAGGCACACAAATTATTTTTTTTTTTTTGTCTTGACTGACTCATGCATTTCACTTGACCCTTAACCATTACCTAGTATTTGTCAAGTACACGTGTGAACAGGTCAGCATGGTTTGTGAATCTAAGTGTAATTGCCCCAGTTGAGGCCCTGGGACTTACTGAATTAAAAGTGCTTTTAACTCAAATGCGCCACAGCTGGCTCCGGCTCAGGAGAAAACAGAGCCCTGTGTGTGCAGCCATTGTGTAGTCTCTGCTTGTTTAATCTCTGACGTCAGGAGCAAGGACACCAGGAGGGGTCAGTGTCTACTATATTCTCCGGAATGGAACAAAAAATTGTCTTGGCTCCAAGGAATGGCACAAGGTCTGCTGAGTTAAAGAATCCATGTGTGTTTATCTGCCTATGCAAAATGCAACATTTAAATCTTACGTACAGGAACTAGGTATTATCTCTTGCTATGATAAAATTTTGTTTGTCTTATTTTTTCCATCAGGTGTAAAAATTGCCAAATGCATTATGGTGCAGTCTCTCCGCATAATCTCGATGTTCTCTAATTTCACAAATGCAGATCAAATGGAGCATAAAAGCAGAAAGATCTGGGAGCTGGTGGAAAGTGGGGAGTATGCTTTACTGTATACAATAGTGCTTTCTCCAAATAGCTTTAAGGAAACCGAATGTTATAGGGTTATCTTATTTTAATCTCCGTCTTGCCTTCCTTCTTTAAAGGGGTCCTTTTGCAATGTGGATAATCCTTTTAACGATAATAAAACCAGTTGCCCTTGAGTTAATTCTGACTCATGGCAACCCCGTGTTTGTCAGAGTAGAACTGTGCTACATAGCGTTTTCAAGTGGCTGGTTTTTCCGAAGTAGATCGCCAGCACTGCCTTCCGAAACACCTCTGGGTGGACTTGAACCCACCAACCTTTTGGTTAACAACTGGTGTATTAATCATTTGCACCACTCAGGGACTATCTTTAGCAATAATACATATCCTCTTTAAAATCTTGGTACATCAGATTTTCTTCAGCTGAGGCATGTACTTGGGACCCCCGAAAACCAATCAGGAGAACTGGACTCTGGCGCCAGATGAACTGAGTTGAAATCCTATTTCTGCTACCAGGATGTTCTTTACCTCTCTCCTCGATCCCCTCCTTAGTAAATGGGATAGTAGGAATAACTTCATCATAAGGTTGTGAGGATTAAGTGAGATAGTACGGGTCAATGCTCAAATCAGTGCCCGGACCGCACATAAGGGCACTTAGTAAATGTTGCTTTAGTATGCTAATCAGCACCAGTTGCCATTGAGTTGTTTCTGACTCATGGTGACCCTGTGTGTGTCAGAGTAGAACTGTGCCCCACGGGGATTTCAGTGGCTGATTTTTCGGAAGTAGACCTCCAGATTAACCTGGTGCACTTACCCAGGGACTCCTTAGTATGCTAATGATTCAGAATAGTCTTTTGTTCCTTTCTGAAGAGAGTAGGTGGTGAAGATAGACTTGGCCTGATCACAGAAGTCGTGCTACTTAGTTAATATGAAACTATCAAGTAAGGATGTGAGGAACTATTTTAATCTGGAAGAGGATGACAAAAAACAAACTAGGAAACTATAATATCAACTTTTGAGGCAGAAGCTGACTGTAACAAAGAACTTCCAAGTCTCAGTGGCTTTACACAATACAAATTGGTTTCTCTCTCCTGCCACAGCTGCAGGCAGCTCTCCTAAGTAGTTTCCCTCCACGTGGTAATTCAGAGATCCGAGCACGTTTTACCACATAGCTTTGCTATATTGGAGTTCTTCACTTCAGCTATGAGGGTGAAAAAGGGGAAGGGAGTGGGGAGGAAGGGAAGCAAGAAGAAAGAGAGAGATATATGAATGAGCTGAGGATCTTGGGAAGAATTGATTTTAGGGGCCAGGCTTGGAACTAACCAAAAACAAAAACCAAACCTGTTGCCTTCAAGTCAATTCCCGTTCATAGCAACCCTATAGGACAGAGTAGAACTGCCCCATAGGGTTTCCAAAGAGCATCTGGTGGATTCAAACTGCCAACCTTGTGGTTAGCAGCGAGCTCTTAACCACTGCACCACCAGGGCTCCGAACACAATTTCTGCTCCCATTCCATTGGCCAGAACTAGTCACATGGCTTCAGTCTACCTGCTGGGGGTGCTGGGAAATCAAGTCTCCCTGTGTGCCCTGCAAGAGGAAACACGATAGGTGAGCATTTAGGCAGTCTCTGCCACAGCAACTAGCCGTATAATATATTTTCTGCTGGTGGCAGTCATTTTTATAGTTACATAATCTATTTGTGTACTTCACTGCAGAGTATTGCTGAATTTTTTTATAATGCCAGAACCAGCAGAGGACCCAGGAGAATTTGTGAACCATTATGTCTCTTTCTTATTTTAGAAGTTTGCTGAAAGTCATGGAATCTGTTGAAACATCCACTTCTGAACATTTCATTGTTGTGCAGTTAGTCAATAAATAAGGACCCGAGGTGACAGCATCTCAATGGCCACCTCTGACTGGCAAGTTCCTTTGAAAGAGCAAGTTTTTAATGCTTTGCACCCTGCTACTGAAAAAACCAAACCCATTGCCATCGAGTTGATTCTGACTCCTAGCGACCCTGTAGGACAGAGTAGAACTGCCCCTAGAGTTTCCAAGGAGCAGCTGGTGGATTCGAACCATCAACCTTTTGGTTAGCAGCCGTAGCTTTTAACTGCTACACCACCAGGGTTGTCAGTAAATGGCACAAGGCAAAAATGTTAGTGATCCTGTTGTGCACTGAAACTACATGGTACAATCTAGAATATAGATGTTTTCATTGCTCTCTAATAAATATGGCTCAAAATTGCAGCTGGTATTTGCACTTAGCCCTTATGGGAGGGTTGGTGGTCTTATATCACCAAATGAAGTTTCTTACTCCTGCAGTGTTTATTAATAATCTTTCACTTGAGCAGATTTTTTAGAATCACAGTTGTCATCTGTACAAATCAATATATACGTTACGTTTACGTCTGAAATAATTCATAGTTCTGTGGATTGATTTTGAATCCCCCTTTTTTTCTGCCAAAGTTCAGATGTTTAATGTAATTGGGAAGCAGTATTAATGTTGTGGTTGATTATCTGTTCTCCAGCATCAGACTGGGTTTGAATCCCAACTCTGCCAGTTAATCACTGTTATGGATTGAATTGTATCCCCAAAGGTGTGTATCAATTTGGCTAGGCCGTGATACCCAGTATTGTGTGATTGTCCACAGTTTTGTCATCTGATGTGATTTTCCTATGTGTTACAAATCCTGCCTCTATGATGTTGATGAGGCAGGATTAGAGGCAGTTGTGTTAATGAGCAGGACTCAATTTACAAGATTAGGTTGTGTCTTAAATCAGTCTATTTTGATATATAAAAGAGAGAAGTGAGCAGAGAAGCATGCGGGACCTCATACCACCAAGAAATAAGAGCCAGGAGAATAGCACGTCCTTTGGACCCAGGCTCCCTGCTCTGAGAAGCTCCTCGACCAGGGGAAGATTAATGACAAGGACCTTCCCCCAGAGCCAACAAAGAGAGAAAACCTTCCCCTGGAGCTGGCACCTTGAATTCAGACTTCTGGCCTCCTAGACTGTGAGAGAATAAATTTCTCTTTGTTAAAGCCATCCACTTTTGGTATTGCTGTTATAGCAGCACTATATAATTAAGACAATCACCATGTGACCTTGGGCTCTTAACCCTGCCTGATCTGCAAAATGGGTTTGTAAAATACTTACTTCATAAGGGTTGTTGTGAACATTCAATGACAGGATGCATACACATTGCTTAGCGCAAAACCTGGGTGCATAGTAGTGAATCTAACCTAACCAGTTGCCATCAAGTTGACTCTGACTCATGGCAACCCCATGTGTGTTGGAGTAGAACTGTGCTCCATAGGGTTTTCAATGGCTGATTTTTTCAGAAGTAGATCACTAGGCCTTTCTTCCGAGGTGCCTTTAAACAAACAAAAAAAAAAAACCCATTGCTGTCAAGTCGATTCCAACTCATAGTGACCCTATAGGGCAGAGTAGAACTGCCCCATCCAGTTTTCCAGGAGCGCCTGGTGGATTCAAACTGCTGACCTTTTGGTTAGCAGCTGAGCTCTTAACTCTTTGCACCACCCAGGGATGTCAGTACACAGTAACCACTTACTAAATAGAACTATTTTTACTACAATCATAAATTTTATTATGTTTAATTGTATCATCTAGCCCAGTTGGGAGTTGGCTATAAGTACAGCCTTTTAATTATTGAGGCCTGAGGTTATCTTAATCTTTCTTATGCCCCACAGCATAGTTAATTGCCTTTAACAGAGTAAGAGGACCAGAGAATGTTGATCGAGTGGATGGGTATGGATTTTATGCAAATGATTTCCAAGTGCTTTGGCATCAGTAGGTGTCATAGATGACTGTGAAGTTCCTCAGACATCCTGTTTCCTGCAGTGACCTGCACAAAAGCTTTGCCAGAGCTGGATTAGCACTTGGAGAAGAGAAATCTCTCCATGTTAGGGGCAGGGGACAGAAGAACTTCACCTTGTCAGGGGAGTAGCTATCAAATCATAGCACTAGATCACCGAACATATGGAGTATTGAAGCCACTGGAGATGCGTTTTAAATAATGCAGTGCTAGTTTTTCTGTGATTGTTAACTATCTCAAAAGATTTCTAAAGTTGATGGGGATTGGTAGCGTTTTTGATGCTGGTATTAAGGTAGGTTACCATGTTAGGCCCAAAGAATTGCAAACCAAAAAAACCAAACCCGTTGCCATCGAGTTGATTCTGACTCTTAGCAAGCCTATAGGACAGAGTGGAACTGCCCCATAGGGTTTCCAGGGCTGTAATCTCTACAGAAGCAGACTGCTACATCTCAGCTGGTGGGTTTAAACTGCCATCCTTTTGGTTAGCAGCCAAGCACTTAACCACTGCACCACCAGGGCTCCTTCAAAGAATTGCATATCACCTAAATTCCTGGCGTTTCTTCTTTCAACTGGTATAAATGAATGCTCTTTGTTTTTACCAAGTGTTGTCAATTTTTCTTTTGAAATGTCTTCGAACATTTTTGTATTTTAATACCCAAACCCACTGCCTACGAGTCGATTCCAACTCATAGTGACCCTGTAGGACAGAGTAGAACTGCTCCATAGGGTTTCCAAGGCTGTAAATCTTTACAGAAGCAGACTACCACATCCTTCTCCTACGAAGTGGCTGGTGAGTTCAAACTGCTGACTTTTCAGTTGTCAGCCAAACATTTAACCACTGTGCCCCAGGGCTCCTATATTTTAATAGGAGGTATTAAATAAAGAGTATGAGAATGATAACACATAAATACATAAATAAATATGAATTTGTTTGAAGTAATTTTAACTGAATATAAAATAATAGGTATATCCACTCTTATGAACATAAAGGCTAGAACATATCTTATTAGAGGAACATGGAATTAAGTCAATGATTTAAATGATACATGTTTTTTTCCTGTAAATTTATTTACCTTTTTATTAAAACAGTGTTGACAATCCTTCCCTATCCGCTTCCGCTGCCCTCACAGCCTTCCTGATACAGAGAATATGCAGCAGTATCTCTGCCTTCCCCTTCATTCTAGGTCATTCTATTATTGCTGCTCTTTCCCTTCTTTGCTGCTCTTTCCCTTCTTGGTTCTTATGTGTCTCTTCCTTAAGTGTTCTGTATTATTTGTCTTTTGATTTTTTTATTGATTTGACTAAGTTAAAAATTTTTTTAAATTTTTTTTGGCAGACAAGAGGAAGTTAGTACTCTGTATCAAAACATCAACCTCTTGGAGCCAAGACTACTTCAGCCGTATGAGCATGTTATAAAGAACTTTATCCGCGAGATCAAACTGCAGAGCACAGAAATGGAGAACCTGGCCATTGCAGTGAAGAGGTATTGACATCATTCCTTTCTCAGTGGGGCAAGTTGTTGGCTGCTGTGAGATGACTCAGACTAGTGACCACCTGGTCCTGCAACATTCTCACAGTCTTCAGCATGTTCAAGTCCATTGTTGTGGCTTCGGTGCCAATCCATCTGACCCAGGGTCTCCCTCACCGTCATTGGCCTTCTACTTCACCAAATATGATGTCCTCTTCCAGCAGTTGATCCCTCCTGATGACATGTCCAGAGCAAACCGGCCGGACAGTGTTCTGTTGTGATCCATAACGTTTTCAGAAGAAGATTGCCAGGCTTTTCTTCCTAGTCTGTCTTAGGCTGGAAGCTCTGCAGAAACCTGTCCACCATGGCTAACCCCACTGTTACTTGCAATACCAGTGGCATAGCTTCCAGCATCATAGCAACACCCAAACCGCCACAGTAGGACAAACTGACAGATGGGTGATGGAAGTTGTATATAGGATTCTTTAATTTGCTGTTTGATCCATGTGACAAATGGATTCAACTGCATTATCATGTTACAATATGTCGTTGTTGTTGGGTGCCCTGGAGTTGGTTCCGACTCATAGCAACCCCATGTGACAGAAGCCCTACCCCATTGGGTTTCCTAGGCTGTAAACCTTTACAGGAGCAAATCGCCAGGTCCTTCTCCTGTACACCTACTGGGTGGGTTCGAACTGCCAACCTTTTGATTAGCAGTCGAGCACTTAACTGTTGCACCACTGGGACTCCTCATTATGATATGGACTTATTAAATCTAGGAATCTAGAGCTTTCTAAATGAAGCTAGCCTGAGGGAAGTTGAGTTAGGCAGTAATTCATAGGTCAGCCAGAGATCGATCAGTCAGTCAGTATCATTATATAAACTCTTCAAGACCAATAACTGATACAGAACAATTCAGAGAGATTTGTTGTGTTACATCCAGTCACTTGAACCGCACAGGCAACTTTTCATCCACAGAGGTAAGCAGAACTCTGTTTGAAACTTAGCTTTGTCACCGACAGGTGTGTGACCCTGGCCAGGTTTCTCAATCTCCCTGAGCCTTATCTGCAGAATGAGGATGAAAATACTTCATCAAGGTGTTGAGACTTAGCAGATGACATCCTGGGTGAGCCCCTCAAGCAGCACCTGTCACATAGTAGGCGTTCAGCAATGTTTCTTTCCCTCTCTCTAGCCCTCCTCACCTGCGGAGGTGAGAGTCAGAAACTGAAAGTCAGAAACACTGTTACACCCTACTATAACAGTTAATGTAAGCCGTAACTGTCTTACGTAGGATCCCTCATTGGTTTTAACAGCAACCCCATGCCACAGCAGCGTTTATATCTGTTGCAGTCCAGAAGGGAGACTCTCACCTCTCTGCTCCCTGGAAGGACCAAATTCTTTTAGCATGTATTGGGTAAGAAAGGGCATTTTGTCTGTCGTACTTCCTAGGTGTTCCGCCCCACAGACGCTTCTCCCTGTGATGGCCTCCTGCCCACAGCTCCCAGCATGTTCATATCCTGCTGGCCTCTACAACTTTTTAAATATGGCCCGTTGGGTAGGATGCTGTCCCTTCTGCATGGGGTGCAGGTGAAAACTATAGACCCCACTTTTCTTCAGCTCCTCTGTCTCTTTTTTTCTTCCCCTCGAGCATGATGATAAAGCTATAAATTGACCATTTGGAGTAACTGAAGAGAATTAAAATGTAGAAAGTAAAATGTTTTAAAAATTGCTGAATTGAACCCATCCTGTAGTCCTGGAGACATGCAGCATTGAACTCTTCACAGCGTGTTTCTGTTAAACATTTTCAGTTCCTGACTTTGATCTTTCTCCTCAAGTTTGCCTTCTAGAGGCTCCCGATAGGATAATAAAGGTGGTCCTCAGATCTCCAACATTTTATGAAGGATTAGGAATTGCTGGGATAAATATAGTGTCTTTGTGGGCCTCCAATTAACAAAAAGAAAAAGAAGAGCTGCTCAGGGAGGATGAGGAAAGCAGAGAGAACATATTCAGGAGTAGCCCCAGAGGTCTGCAGCTATTGCTTAGAAAGTAAGGCCAGAAAAGAAATGTTCACCACAAAGCAAAAAAGGACACGTGACTTAGCTATTTACAGTCACAGAGTTGACCAAAAAAAAAAAAAAAGAGTTGCTATGGAGATATGTAATTCCTAGAGTTCAAATAGCCGCTATTTATAAGCAGAAACGAGCTGACTTTCCAAGCGTGGCCAAGCTAACCCGGGAGGGTATAAGGAGAGGAGGAAGTAATCAGGAGAAGAAAACAATGAGTTACTCCGAATTTTACTTTGGAGTCCTCCCCTCACCCCACACCCCCCAGGCTTGTTTGGAGTTTTATGTAGACATTCAACTACTGCATGCACACACTGTGTTATGAGGGATTAAATGAGTGAAAAGCAGGTAGGATGATGTCTGGTTTGAATTATGGCCCCCAAAAAAGGTGTATATCAGTTTGGCTGGGCCATGATTCCTGGTACTGTGTGATTTTCCTGTATGTTGTAAATCCTGCCTCTATGATGTTAATGAGGGAGGATGGGTGGCTGTTGTGTTAGTAAGGCAGAACTGGATCTACAAGATTGGATTGTGTCCTGAGGCAATCTCTTGAGAAAGAAGAGAGAAGTGAGCAGAGAGATAGGGGGACGTCATACCATAAAGAAAGCAGTGCCGGGAGCAGAGCGCATCCTTTGGCCTGGGGTCCCTGCGTGGAGAAGCTCCTAGGCCAGGGGGAACATTGATGACAAGGCCAACTGAGAGAAAAAGCCTTCCCCT
Source organism: Trichechus manatus latirostris (assembly GCF_000243295.1). Taxonomy (NCBI): domain Eukaryota; kingdom Metazoa; phylum Chordata; class Mammalia; order Sirenia; family Trichechidae; genus Trichechus; species Trichechus manatus. The sequence continues at coordinate 2,965,323 of NW_004444018.1, forward strand.
GGAGCTGACACCCTGAATTTGGACCTTTAGCCTACTTTGACTGTGAGGAAATAAACTTCTCTTCGTTAAAAGCATCCACTTGTGGTATTTCTGTTATGGCAGCACTAGATAACTAAGACAGATGATGTAGCAGAAGCCCAGCCCACTGGAAGATGGGAGGTCTTATATGTAGGACCTGCTGTCTGCCTTGGTCATTAGTCCAAGTGAATTGACTCTAAAAACCTCATCATTTTTGCTTTCAGGTAGCTTGTAATCTAGTTGAATAGGCAAGGAATATGCATGTAAAATATAATTGCACAAGTAGCTGAGAAAGAATTAAGGAAAACTTTTTTAAGGGTTTAATCTGAAACCTCAGCGGTTGTAATGTGACAGACATCTGCATACTAGACAATTGCAAAATAAAATGATCCTGGAACCCTTCTCACCTGAAGTTTTCCATGTCTAATATTCTAGCAAGTCAGTATGCTCTGCCTTCAAAGAGATGTGAGTTAATTCAGAACTTTTAAAAAAGGTAACCTTATCTAAGGAGCCCCTAGGTGGTGCAAACAGTTAACGTGCTCAGCTGCTAACTGAAAGATTGTTGGTCCAGTTCCATCCAGTGATACCTCAGAAGAAAGGCCTGCAATCTACTTCTGCAAAATCAGCCATTGGAAACCCTGTGGGGCATAGTTCTATTCTGACACATATGGGGTCGCCGTTAGTCAGAATTGAACTCAATGGCAAGTAGTTAACCTTATCTATATTCTAGAACTTTGGGGGACCTATTAGAGATAAATGTTTAGATCGCTCCTTTTTTGTTTTCCTTCTAATTTTAGCATAAGACGTTGTCAGTTAGCTAAAATAAATTCAAAATTATATTTAACCGTCTCTTTGCCTTGGAGTTCTTTTATGTCCATGGTCCTAACACAGTTTTGGCAGCAAATAGGATTTTCAGAATTTATTGAGAGCCTCCCAGCAATTTGATCTCTTTATCTCTTCTTTGCCATAATCTAGTTTAATAGTATTTTATCTAATTTATTTTATTTATTTAATATCTACTTTTAATATCATTTTAGTCTCAAGGGTTGAATTGCCAATCTCATTTTATTTTGTAGAACGAATGGGAAATATTATTATGAATAGTGTTTCTGCTCATCTGTATAATGTGGAGGAGTCCCTGGGTGGTACAAATGATTAAGCGTGCAACTATTAACCAACGGTTGGCAGCTCGAACCCACCCAGAGGCACCTCAGAAGAAAGGCTTGGTGACCTGCTTCTGAAAGGTCACAGCCATGAAAACCCTGTGGGGCATAGTTCTGCTCTGACACACATGGGGATGCCGTGAGTCAGAATCAACTTGATGGTAACTGGTTGGTTGGTATAATGTGGGGCTTGAAATAGATGAGTTCTAGGTCTTGTCTTCATGTTACAAGTCTGAGTATAATGAAAAGGCACACATCTGGTTGAATTTCAGAGCCCAGGACAAGGCAGCCATACAGTTGAGTGAGCTGGAAGAGGAAATGGATCAGAGGATTCAAGCTGCAGAGCACAAGACACGGAAAGACGTGAGTCTCTGGGATCAGCCCATTCATTCAGCATGTTTCATGGAGTACGTTTTATGTGCTGGGCACTGCTCACGGTGAGGGTCGTGGATGCAGGGAGTACAGGCTTTCATGGAGGCTCTCAGCAAAAGCAGTTTTAGTGGTGGTGGGTTTTTTGTTAATTTTTTTGTTTGTTTTTGGAGTAGGGTAAGGAGACAGATAATGAACACATAATCAGATATTGATGAGTACAATGGTGGGAATAAAGCAGCCTGCGTGATAGGCAGCGGCTGGGGTGGAGGCTGCTTTAGGCTGGGGGGTCAGAGGCCTCTTTGAAGTGGTCACATAGGAGCTGAGGCCTGAAGGCAGAGCCAGGCTTCAGTGGAGAAGGTGACAAGGCTTTTACATATCGTCATCTCATTGCCCGTATCAACTGCCAACTTTCAATCTATATTATGGTGAAATTAAAATCCTATCTCACACTGTGGTGTTTTTGTAATGGAATATACCTTTTCCATCACTATGGTGCTGTTGTTAGCTGCTGTTGAGTTGGTCCCTGACTCATGCTGATCCCGCATGCACAGGGGAGCAAAACGCTGCCTGGTCGGCATAGCTATTCATTGCTGTGCTGCTTCTGCTCCAGCTGTTTCCTTTGCCTTGATGATGGTGGGCCCTCTCCTTTCCACTCTCCTAAATTCTGCCAAACTCAGAGAAAGTCTCACCTTCTCCTCAATGCCTGCCGCTAGTCCTCCAGCCACGTTTGTCTCTTCCTGACCTCAAGGTCACAGCCTTGAGAACCCTATGGAGTTGTTTTACTCTGCACACACAGTGTTGCCATGAGTTGGAATCGACTCAATAGCAACTCGCAACACCAGCATTTAATTTTCATGCATTACTTAATTTACATGAGTTATTTAATTTATACAGACTATTTAATTTATACAGACTATTTAATTTACATTTATTATTTAATTCACTTGGATGATTTAATTTAGTCCTCACAGTTATCCAGTAAGAAAATGAAGGCATCAGTGTGTTAAGTAACTTGCCCAGGCTAGATAACCAGTAAGTGAGCAGAAGGGTCTTTGAAGGCAGGCAGGTGTTCAGGTGTGGGATCATGCCGCCCTTCCGAGAGGCGTACTAACCCCTCTATGTAACTGGCTTACTGCCATGTCTCCCTGTGTTAATCTGCTTTTTAGCATCACTTCCTGCTGTTATCTTCATTTTCTCGTTTCTTCCACTAGAATGCATGAGAGCATCACTTTGTCCTCACTGCTCCCTGCTCTGTCCCTAGTGCCTGGATCCATTCTTGGTGTATCATAGGCCATCAGTGAATATTTATACAATGAACTGAACTATTTATTAACATACAACTTTATTTTAGTGCTGAGCATAGACTGTAAAATCACATTATGTGGTAATAGAAGAAGGAAACTTAACGATGAGTACACTCATGGGAGCTTCTGCAGGCTGCTGAAGCGCAACTCCAGGCCTCCTGGGGCACCCTTTTGTCATTCTCTGCTCCAGGAGAATAGGAAGGGACACCTTTGAGAAGTATCAACTCTAGGGAAGCAGGGTGCCTAGAAATCTGCAGGTGATGTGATTTGAATTCAGGTAAGTCGTAAGCTCTAGTTGAAAGGGTGAACCCACCCTGCAGCCCTGAGTGCTGAAGACCTGATAGAATCCAGGCAGGCCCTGGGAAAAATGAGTCATCTAGCAAAACTACCATCTCGAAAACTGCCGAAAATGTGACAGACCCAGATAAACAGCAAAACCCAAGGCAATGGTTCATCGCATATAAAATCCTCTCATAATCATTTAATAAAATATTTTAATGGATTTTGAGCTATAATTGAACTTTCCTGGGTGTGAATTTTCCTGTATTCTTTTGATGCTGCTCCCCTTGCTTTGTTTTCAGTGGGAATTAAGCAGATACTTGCTTAGTCTATGTCCCTGAGCGACACTAACAGTTAAGTGCTTGTCTACTAACCAAAAGGTTGGAGGTTCGAACCTCTGAGTTGGCTGGTGATCTGCTTCTGAAAGGTCACACACAGTCTTGAAAACCCCTGAAACTATTGCCCTGAGATAAACTTTAAATCTTAAACCAAAAATATCCTCTGAATTCTTCTTAAATTCTTCTTAAACCAAGTAATAGTTTAGCTTAACTGGTAAAGAATCTCTGCCTTGAGCATCGTGCTCTTTTAAGATCTATCTATATGAGATCAAATTGACAACAGCAACTCAAAACATTAGGTAGGACTCTTAGGCGGCAGTGAGTTTATGTTAATGTAAGAGGAACAACTCAGGAAAAGAGGGTGAGAATGGTTGTGCAACTTGAAGAATGTAATCAATATCACTGAGTTGTGCATGTAGAAAGTATTGAATTGGTATATGTTCTACAGCAACAACAAAAATAAAATAAATAACATAAAAAAAAAAATCCTATGGAGTGCAGTTTTACTGTACAACACATGGGGTTGCCATGAGTCAGAATCTACTCAATCACCTGTTTTGTTGTTGTTTTCTTTTTGTTTTGCATAGTAGAGAATTTTTGCTTTGGTGGAGTCATCTTAGGCATGCCTCACCCAGCCGTGGGAGTAGTGAGTGGTTCCGTTCTAATCCATGCCATGGTGACCCCCGCATACAATGGTCCTTTCTTCCTTGATGGTTACTTAGTGAGGAGGCTTTTTGCTGGGCACAGAAGGCCCATGCAGATTAAAACCCTTTCAAGACCCAATTATTTTCTGCTTTGAAGTTTTTGTTTTTTTTTTGATACCATGTATTTTCATTAATGGAGGCATGCTGACTCATGGAGTGTGTTTAAATTTTTGGTCAGTAATATGGATTTTGAGAAATATTATCTGGTACTGCATGGTTACCAGCAAACTTAAGGTTCTCAAACCCATAATTAGCGGGTGCCCATCTGTACCACCAGACTTGGTTGCTGATGTTCTTTGTGCTGCCTTCCATTACATTACATGGGGAACTTCTGCTTTTCCAGATATAATACAAAAAAATAAAATCAAACCCACCAGGATTCCCTAACTATCACACCAGAAACCGTAAATATGTTTACAAGGCTTATCTAGGAGTACAAAAGCCAAAAGAGACAAAACTTTTACCCAACTTCTTGGTTGCACCACCTTACTTGCAAGCCACATAGTCCAGCTATTTTGCTTCAGCTAATGTTTCTTTCACCTTTCATCATTACAGAAGTCCCCACTGGAGGACAACAAATGCTTTCAGTGGTAAAAGTGTACTACCAAAGAACCTGAGAGCTGGTAAAAGTGGGTGGTACACTGTATATACCACAGACCATGAATTAAACACTAAAACAAAACCAGTTGCTGTGGAGTTGATTCCAGTTCATAGCGACCCTATAGGACAGAGTAGAACTGCCCCATAAGGTTTCCAAGTCTGTAATCTTTACGGAAGCATACTTCCACATCTTCCTCCCTAGGAGCAGCTGGTGGATTTGAACCGCCAACCTTTTGGTTAGCAGCTGAGTGATTAATCACTGAACCACCAGGGCACCTTCCATGTTTAATAAAGAACATTCCATCCTGGAAGGGAGCACTTTTAAGCACTGGGAAATTGATCAAGTCTTCCAAGCACTCTGCTTATTTCCACCTTTAGTTCTGCTCTTCCTGGCCTGGAATTTCTCCCTTCTCTTGGGACTTGAATCAGATCCTACTAATCAAGACTCAGTCTGAATCTCAGAGCTCTTGTGAAACCATCCTGCTGACTGTGGGCAACACTTATTCTTTCCCCATGTCAACCACCTGGAGTCCTTAGCTACGCCATATCTTTTAATTATAATGATAATTAATTAACCAATTAATTAATGTGTTGTGGCTCTCTATCACAGTGTGAGAAATAGTTGTAGATGTGTCATCTCAGGGCCATGTGTGTATGTTGGTTATGGGATGCTGCAATTCTTCCTCCTTGGTCAGTTTCAATTCCAGAACTGCTGTACATCTAAAGTTATTTGGTTTACTTCTGCCGTCCCTTCTCATCTTCCCCGGATAGGAGACTTGGGGCCAGCCTTACTTTGACATGAAAGATTTCTCACATACGGGGTTTATTTTAAGAGGTGGAGCCTATTGAAATCAACCCTGTAGACATGCCACAAAATCTTTTTTTTCTTCTAGGAAAAACGCAAAGCTGAAGAAGCACTTAGTGACCTCCGACGTCAGTATGAAACAGAAGTAGGAGATCTGCAGGTGACGATAAAAAAACTCAAAAAGGTAGGTATGTGGTAGCTGGATATTAAGGCATAGCCTCAGTATCTCAAGGTGTCTAAGTTATTAATGACTAAAAATATTTGAAATCATAAATAAATAGCACTTGAAGTCAGATTGCAGAGTCAAGTTGGATTCCTTGGAAAGTTTGTTTTTTTGAAAGGGCCCTGAGTTTCTCTCCTAGCTGCAGGGCCACCTACTGTGATTAATATTTCTGATCCTTTGAACAGTTGCTTTGTACAGTCATCACCAACCAAGCGCCCTCAAGTCCCACGTGTCCAGTGGACTGTTTACTCCAGGACAGCAGGTCACTGTCTTTCTTGGTCACAGCTGTATCCCAACCCCTACGTTAGTGCCAGGTACATGACAAGTATTCAGTGAATATTTATTAAATGAAATTAATTTCTTCTGTGTAGAAAGTTCCATATGTAGAGGACCCCTGATCAGCAAGAGGTGGGAGAGAACTTGTTGAAGTATGAGCAAAAATGTGATTGGGTTTTGACTTTGCTCTAATTGGTTTCTGAGTAAGGTACAGTTACCTCAATGTTGTGCTGGTAGATGTTTAACTGGCTCTTGGCGAGATGGGAGGAGAAGCCACAATTTTTAACATTTGCCAATTTCCATGGTGTAAATACTCCACCATTACCAATTGCAAGGTACCAAGCTGACATCACTGACTACAGAGTTGGGAAAAGATGATGAAAATAGGCTCTCACCAGCCAGTACACGCTGGTTTCAGTTCTTGTATATGGGTTGTCTCCATAATTAATGGAACTATCTTAGCTAGAATGAAGATGGATAATTAGAAAAAAATCATCCCTGAAAGTGGCATTCTGACCTTGGATACATCACTTTGCTGCTCTGGTTGTTCATCTGATAACTTTTAATGTCCTTTCTAGTGTTTATTGTCATTGAGATTAAGTGACAAATAACTGTATTTTTTATGTTATTGTAACTTAAATCTCTAGGATTATTAAGAATTCTTCACAACAGCCTTCTTGGAAATCATGATCAATGTCAACCTTATATCTAATTTTCAAACATCGTTAGACCATACAAACTGTATTTATTTTATAGGGTTTGAATTTGACCAATTCCCTATTTATGTCAGAGTGATAGATTCTCCTAATCACTGTTCTCACTTATTTCTGTGACTTTCCAGAACTTTAGACTAAGAGAATGTATGCAGGGACAGACACAGCGTGTCTTGGCTTGACAGAGCACACGACGAAGACCAAATAGGCCTTGTATTAATGTCCTAGGGCTGCCACAACAAAGTATCCCAAAATAGGTTGGCTTAAAACAAGAGAAATTTATTCTCTCACGGTTCTGGAGGCTAGAAATCTGAAGTCAAGGTGTTGACAGAGCTGGTTCCTTCTGGAGGGCTCTGCGGGTGACTCTGTTTCACGCCTCCCTCCGAACTTCCAGTGGTTTCCCACAATCATTGGTGTCCCTTGGCGTGTAGATGCATCACTCCAGTCTCTGCCTCCATTGTCATATGGTGTTCTTTCCTCTCTGTGTCTCTTCTGTTCTTATAAGGACACCAGTCATATCGGATTAGGGCTTACCCTACTCCAGTATGACTTCATGCTAATTCATTACATCTGCAAAGACACTACTGTATTTCCAAGTAAGGACACATTCACAGGTACCGGGGGCTGCGACTTTAACATGTGTTTTTGGAGGGCACAAATCAACCCACCAACAGGCACAGAATGGAAAAGGAACCTGAGTCAGGAGTGATGAGACCTGAGTCCTTATCTAGACAGTGGCAATTTCTGCCTGTAACACCTGGGACAATTGGCTTCATCCTTTAGATCTTTAGTTTCTTATCTGTAAACTAAGATTCATGATAACTGTCCTGCCTAATCACAATAGCTCAGAGGTCCCTAGGACAACCCACTTCTGATGTGCTGGCTGTAAGTTCATGGGTTCCCATTACGCTCTCTGGTTTCATAATTCACTAGAACAACTCACAGAATTCAGGAAAGCACTATACTTAAGATTATGGTTTCATTATAGCAAAAAGGATACAAATCAGGACCAGCATGAAGAAGAGATGCCATTGCTTAGGGTAACTGAGTTTCTGTTAACAGTAGTGGAATAATTGGAAAAGAATAGTGGTGATGGTTGCACGACATGAGGAACATAATCAATGTCACTGGATTGTACGTGTAAAAATCATTGAATTTGTAAATATTGTATTATATATATATTTTACCACAATAAAAAATTAACAAACAAAAAATAATAACAAAACTGGGGTCCACAGGGGGAGAAAGGAAGAAACGCATAAGATGAGATCTGAGGAGGTCCCCAGTGCAGAGTTTCTGTGTCTCCAGGATGCATTACCCTCCCAATGCATCCATGTTTGTCACCAGCCAGGAAATTCTCCTGAACTTCACTGTCAGAGTTTACATTGGGGTTTCATTATGTAGGCATGATTGATTGACTCATTGCCCACCTGCTTGATTGAACTCAATCTCCAGCCTCCTCCTCTCCCCAGAGGTCAGGCTGGTATCATTTGGTGGGTGTTCTGAACCCACACCCCAAGTCACCTCATCAGCGTTAGCTATCAGGTGTGTTCTGCAGTCCTTCGTGAATAGCAAAGACACTCTAATTACTCAGGAAACTCCAAGGGTTTAGAGGTTACCTCCCTGCACGTAAACTCTTTGTAAAGTAATCCCACAATGGGATACATTTTGATCAGTACATTAATATTGAATAAATGGACACCTACAAATCCCCACAGTTCCTTGAGAATGTAAGCTGTTTTTAGGAAAGAACTTTTCTTTCCATGTTTTAGATGCTCCTGAGTCAGTGTGGTCTGATATCAATGAGTAAACCAGAGAGCAAAGCTCATGTATGTATTTATACAGTTTTGTATATCTCTAACTTCATATCATGCCTAAATTGTATTTATTCCAGTCATTTAATAAGTATTTTATGAAGTTGCAGTGAAAGAATCATAGGTGAATCTGACTGTAGCTCTGCTCCTACAAAGCTTAGACTCTAGTAGGAGAGATAAGATATTTATAAATAACTATAATACAGGATATAAAGGGCTAGGTGCAGATTAAGTTCTAGGGGAATATAAGTGTCTAGACTCCTCTACAACATAACCAAAAAAGTTTGCGGGTTGGATTGCTTTATAGTTGGACGGCTTCCAAAAAGGACTTTTCAATTGTTTTGAAGAAAATAAATTTAATAATAAAACTTCTTTTATAAATGTTTAAATTACTTAACACAGATTTTCAAATCTTTGTGTATTTCATGTAGTTTAATGATTTATAAAGTTGTATAAGGTTGAAAATTCAAAAATTAAAGGATTCCCACGTTGTAATATATTCCTAAACTTAACCAGATCAATTCAAAGTGGACTCATAAACGTGTAACTTTTATTTGCTCTTTCAGCTGGAAGAACAATCAAAACATATAAGTCAAAAAGAAGATGTGTCTGCATTAAAAAAACAAATTTATGATTTATCAATGGTAAGAACCACCCTTTCATTTACTGAGATACATTTCCTGTTAGACTGCTGTTTTCTAAACATAATCATACTATTTTTTCAGTGTTCCAGAAATAGAAGCTTAAAAGAAATTAATACTCTAGTTAGAGTCTTCAAAACGCCTTTGAGCTAAGGTATTATTTATGCAGGCTTTTCCCCTCAATGACAGCCATAGTATTATGAATGCTTTTTTTTTTTTTAAATCAAAATAATAATGACATGGAAGAAATAAAATCATAGAAAACAACATGTGCACTATAAAGAATGGAAATTTGTTGTCTCAGTTTTGGAGGCTGAAGTCTGAATTCAGGGTATCAGCCATGTTGATTCCTTCTGAGGGCCCTGGGAGAGGAACTATTTCATGCCTCTCTTCTAGCTTCTGGTGTGCCTTGTGGCGCAGTGGTTAAGAACTCAGCTGCTAACCAAAAGTTCAGCAGTTTGAATCCACCAGCCACTCCTTGGAAACCCTATGGGGCAGTTCTACTCTG
>NW_004444018.1:2975180-3013921 GCF_000243295.1 Trichechus manatus latirostris
GCGCAGTGGTTAAGAACTCAGCTGCTAACCAAAAGTTCAGCAGTTTGAATCCACCAGCCACTCCTTGGAAACCCTATGGGGCAGTTCTACTCTGTGCTGTAGGGTCGCTATGAGTTAGAATCAACTCGACGGCAAAGGGTTTTGGTTTTCTAGCTTTTAGTGGCTGCCAGCAATGTTGGTGTTCCTTTGCTGTTTGTAGATGCTTCTTCACAGGGCACTTCCCTTCCCCTGTTGTCTCTGTGTCTGTTTTCCCCTTTTGTAAGACAGTCAGAATCAACTCAAGGGCAAAGAGCTTGGTTTTGCTTTGGGTATGGGATTAGGACCCACCCTACTCAAATATGACCTCAGGTTAACTGATAACACTTCAAAGAAAGAATCTATTTCCCAACAAGGTCACATTCACAGGTACAGGGGTTAGGATTTCAATATATGTTTTTGTTTTTTGGGGGGAGGGGACCAAAAACCAAACCTATTGCCATCAAGTCGATTTCGATACATAGTTACCCAACAGGACAGAGTAGAACTGCTGCATAGGGTTTCCAAGGGGCAGCTGGTGGTTTCAAATTGCCGACCTTTTGGTTAGCAGTCAAACTCTTAACCACTATGACACCAGGGTTTCCTTTTCTGGGGGGGGAGAGGGGGTGGGAGGGTACAATTCAATGTGTGACAAATATTATCTCTTGACTTCCTCTTATGACGGGTAAACATTTATCTTGCTATCTCCATCTCTCAATTTTTGATGTATATGTAACTAATTTCACTTTCCCTATTGGATGCCCTTGAACCTCTTCCTTCAGTACCGTCAGTACTTGATCGTATGCTATCTTCTGAAATGGACGAACGTCAACCAATTCTTTTTGGTATTGTGACTGTGCGTATTCCTTCCATCTTCTTTTGATGCTTTCTGCATCATTTAATGCTTTCCCCATAGAATCCTTCAGTATTGCAAGTTGAATTTTTTCTTCAGTTCTTTCAGCTTTAGAAGTGCTAAGCATGTTCTTCCTTTTGGTTTTCTAACTCCAGGTCTTTGCACATTTCATTATAATACTTTACTGTGTCTTCTCAAGCCACCCTTCGAAATCTTCTGTTCAGCTTTTTAACTTCATCATTTCTTCCATTCGCTTTAGCTACTCTACATCCAGGAGGAAGTTTCAGAGTCTCTTCTGACATCCATTTTGGTCTTTCCTTTCTTTCCTGTCTTTTTAATGATCTCTTGCCTTCTTCACGTATGATGAACTTCATGTCATTCCACGATTCGTCCGGTCTTTGGTCATTAGGGTTCAATGCTCAAATCTATTCTTGAGATGATCTCTGAATTCAGGTGGGATATACTCAGAGTCATACGTTAGCACTCGTGGACTTGTTCTAATTTTCTTCATCATCAGCTTGAACTTGCATATGAGCAACTGATGGTCTCTTCTGCAGTCAGCCCCGGCCTTGTCCTGACTGATGATATTGAGCTTTTCCGTTGTCTCTTTCCACAGATGGAGTCGATTTGATTCCTGTGTATTCCATCTGGCAAGGTCCACACATATAGTTGCTGTTTATGTTGTTGAAAAAAGGTATTTGCAATGAAGAAGTCATTGGTCTTGGAAAATCCTATCATGTGATCTCCGGCGTCATTTCTGTCATCAACGCCATATTTTCCAACTATTGACCATTCTTTGTTTCCAACTTTCCTATTCCAGTCACCAGTAATTTTCAATGCATCCTAATTGTATGTTCCATCAATTTCAGACTGCAGAAGTTGGTAAAAATCTTCAGTTTCTTCTTCTTTGGCCTTAGTAGTTGGTGCATAAATTTGAATAATAGTCATATTAACTAGTCTTCCTTGTAGGCATATGGATATTATCCTATCACTGACAGCGTTATACTTCAGGACAGATCCGGAAATGGTCTTTTTGATGATGAATGCAACACCATTCCTCTTCCAGTTGTCATTCCCAGCATAGCAGACTATATGATTGTCCAATCCAGTATGGCCAATACCAGTCCATTTCAGCTCACTAATGCCTAGGATATCAATGTTTATATGTTTCATTTTTGACGATTTCCAATTTTCCTAGATTCATACGTTGTACATTCCACGTTCTGATTACTAATGGATGTTTGCAGCTGTTTCTTCTCATTTTGAGTTGTACCACATCGGCAAATGAAAGTCCTGAAAGCTTGACTCCATCCACATCATTAAGGTCAACTACCTTGAAGAGGCAGCTTTTCCTCAGTTGTCTTTTGAGTGCCTTCCAACCTGAGGGGCTCATCTTCCAGTACTATATCAGACAGTGTTCCACTGCTATTCATAAGGTTTTCAGTGGCTAATTCTTTTCAAAAGTAGTCTGCCAGGTCTTTTGTCTTAGTCTGTCTTAGTCTGGAAGTTCATCTGAAACCTGTCCGACATGGGTGACCCTGCTGGTATTTGAATACCGGTGGCATAGCTTCAGCATCACAGCAACATGCAAGCCCACACAGTACAACAGACTGACAGACATGTGGGAAGAGGGCAAGCTGCACTGAAGGCATTGGTGAAAAACAAGGCTCCCAGAATTGACAGAATAAGAATGAGATGTTTCAACAAACGGATGCAATTCTAGAAGTACTCACTTGTCTGTGCCAAGAAATTTGGAAGATAGCTACCTGGTCAGCCAACTGAAAGAGACCTATATGTATACCTATTCCAAAGAAAGGTGATCCATCCAAATGCAGAAATTATCAAATATCATTAATATCACACACAAGTAAAATTTTGCTGAAGATCATTCAAAAGCGGCTGCAGCAGTACATCAACAGGGACTGCCAGAAATTCAAGATGGATTCAGAAGACGATGTGTAAAGAGGGATATCATTGCTGATGTTAGATGGATATTTGCTAAAAGCAGAGAATACCAGAAAGATGTTTACCTGTGTTTTATTGACTATGCAAAGGCATTCGACTGTGTGGATCCTAACAAATTCTGAATAACGTTGTGAAGAATGGGAATTCTAGAACACTTAATTGTGCTATGAGGAGCATGTACATGGATCAAGAGGCAGTCGTTTGAACAGAACAAGGGGATACTGCATGGTTTAAAGTCAGGAAAGGTGTACATCAGAGTTGTATCCTTTCACCATACTTATTCCATCTGCATCCTGAGCAAATAATCCAAGAAGCTGGACTATATGAAGAAGACTGGGGCATCAGGATTGGAGGAAGACTCATTAACAACCTGCGACATGCAGATGACACACCTTTGCTTGCTGAAAGTGAAGAAGACTCGAAACACTGATGAAGATCAAAGACCACAACCTTCAGTATGGATTATACCTCAACATAAAGAAAACAAAAATCCTCACAACTGGACCAATAAGCAACATCATGATAAATGGATAAAAGATGGAAGTTGTCAAGGATTTCGTTTTACTTGGATCCACAATCAACAACCATGGAATCAGCAGTAAAAAAATCAGTTGACATGTCATGGGGTTGGTAACCAATGTCACAAAACAATATGTATACTAATTGTTTAATGAGAAGCTAGTTGTTCTGTAAACCTTCATCTAAAGTACAATAATGAAAAAAAAAATCAAACGATGCATTACATTGTGCAAATCTGATGCAAAAGACCTCTTTAAAGTGTTAAAAAGCAAAGATGTTACTTTAAGGACTAAGATACGCCTGACCCAAGCCGTGGTGTTTTCAATCACCTCATATTCGCGTGAAAGCTGGACAATGAATAAGGAAGACCAAAGAAGAATTGACGCCTTTGAATTATGGTGTTGGCGAAGACTATTGAATATACCATAGACTGCCAAAAGAACAAGCGAATCTGTCTTGGAAAAAGTACAACCAGAACGCTCCTTAGAAGCAAGGATAGCGAGACTCCATCTCACATACTTTGGACATGTTATTAGGAGGGATCAGCCACCTGCAAAGGACATCATGCTTCTTAAAGTAGAGTGTCAGTGAAAGAGAGGAAGACCCAGTGGCTGCAACAATGGGCTCAAGCATGACAACAATTGTGAGGATGGCACAGGATGGGGCGATGTTTCGTTCTGTTTTACATAGGGTCGCTATGAGTCGGAACCAACTCGAGGGCACCTTACAGCACAACAACAACATTAGGTGCCCTTAAACTTTATGCAACATAGTTAACTCTGCATTCTTGTAACATCAACTCTGGTCTGTATCCCTGGCTTTGTAAGATGAGGATGTAATTGCCCTGCCTTCCTCCAACTGTTGTTTTTCTGTTCCTTTCCCATCTTCTGTCAATCACATTTTTACTTTTTTATTGCCAAAATTGATAACATCTAGATCTGTTCTGTTATCATTGTTATGTTTTCTTCATTTTGCCTTCACATAGATATATAGATAGCTAACGCTGAGTCAACTCTGACTCATGACCTTACGTATGATGGAACAAAACATTACCCAATTCTACATTACCTTCACAATCAATGGCATATTGAGCCTATCATTGTGGCTACTGTACCAATTCATTTCATCAGGAGTCCCCTTTGTCCTCGCTGGTCCTCTGCTTCACCAAATATGATGTTCTCCTCTAGCAAGTGATCCCTCCAAAGCAAGCAAGTCAGATACTGTTCTGTTTTGATCCATAACCCAAAATCCTTGTGGGTATTGCCTTTAGGTTGACTCTAAAAGATGAAAACTATTAAAGAACATTTCTTTTATTATGACTCTAAATACTTTCACTGCAGAGCCAAGAAGAGAGCTTGGATGGCATTTCCTTCTCTTCAGTCATCATCTTCCTGCCACCCAAACGAGAAGCTTCCCAGCTTCATGGTCACTTCCAAATTTTGCCACATCTTGGTTGGCTTTCTGTTTAGATCATGATTCTCTTGTAGAGTTACTTGTTTTTCTTGGATTTTCTGACTGAGGTGTTGGTGTCTTGTAAAAAGAAACTCCACGGTCTTCATAATATCAGTAATACAACTTCTTACTTATTCTTTCCAATGCATAGGATTTATTTCTGTTTTCTCCTTGAAGATACTAGTTTTGACATGCACTAAGTTTCAGTTCTTCTAGGAATGATTGTTTTTTAAACTTGCTACCCATATGTCATCCTGGACTTTGTTTCCATGGGATTCTTGATTTAATTGCACATTTTGCATATTACAATTTCCTTCTTCTTGCATTTTAATCCTTATTTTGTGATAATACATCCTTAAAGAACTTATTTAGAAAGGAAATGTGGGAGATAAATTTTCTGTCTTGCATACTTGAATATAGGTATGTTCCCCTCACAATTTATTGAAAGTTTATCTAGCTAAATAAGCTTTTCTAGCACTCCTCTGGGATTTACTTATTTTGACCATTCTAGCTGCTTTTAATTTTTTTCTATATACCTGGCAATTCTTGGTGACCTGTTCATATTTTAAATTGAAGGATTCGCTTGAACATTTTAGGTAGCTAGTGTAGGATTCCTGTGCTGCTAGTAAATAGATGGTGTTTATTTTAGGCCTCCTCTCTTTGAGAGTGTCTTCCTAGGAGCTCAGTATATGAAGATGTCTGTTAGACTGTGGGACCTAATCACTAGAATGAGTAAAAAAAACAAACTATTTGCTGTCAAGCCAAGTGTGACTCATGGCGGACTCGTGTGTCAGAGTAGAACTGCACTCCGTAGGGTTTTCAATGGCTGAAATCTTTTGGAAGTAGGTTGCCAGACCTTTCTTTTGTGATGCCTGTAGGTGTATTCAAACCACCAGCCTTTCAGTTAATAGACCAACGCTTAACCATTTGCGCCACCCAGGAATACCAGAATGAGTGGGGCACTGTTATTTACAGAGAAGCTCGAGCTTTGCTTAATGTTCTCATTCAGTTGTTCTTACAAAGAGGAGCTCTGTCTTGTTGCCTTTGCAGTTGACTCTGTCTGTCTGTAATTCTTTGTTGGGGTAAGAGAGGCGAAGGGCTTGTGGACATGCCTTAATATACAGAACACTTTTAATCTCATTATCAGTCCGTTCACATTCCCTCAATCTGGAATTCTGCTTGGCCAGTTGCCTCCTTCTTTGCTCCACAGCAGAGCCTTCAGCCACCTCTTCTGGCTCTCTCCCGCACTCTCTTCCCTTTGTCATCACATTTCCACTCAGTTTCCACTTTCCAAAAATGTTCAACATTGAACTCCCTTTATTGCTGGTGGTCTCCTATTCTTTTAACTGTTATTGTTTCGTTTCTTTTGATATTTCATGTTAATGGATCTCTGGAGGGAAAAAAGGCAGACTCAAGTGCTCAGTCCACCATTTTGAACCAGAAGTCTCCAATTAGTTTTTTTTAGAAAAATATAAAAATGTCCTCATCGCTGTGGTTTGTTTTTAGTGCAAAACTTAACAATGTTTGATGATAGGACTCATCGTAACACATAGTCATTCTACTTGGTGTATGTTTATCAATAGTTTTATAGCTATCATTAAGTTAAACAGGTGTTCAAATGTTTGGTCTGAATTATTTTGCCAATATGATAAACTCTTGACTACTGTATTCAAATATCAAGTATTAAAAAAGTGAACAGATTTGAGAATTTAGATCTTTAACGCTTTAATAATTTATGATAATGTCAAATTACACTGAATTCATAATTTATTCTTGGGACACCAAGATTTAAAGAGTTGTTGAGGAGGGAGGTATAGGAAGGTTACTCTACACTTTACTTCGTTTCTCCAGATGGAAGAAGTTCTGAGCCTAATGACCACATTTTTCCTTTTCTCTAGGAAAATCAGAAAGTAAAGAAAGACCTTTTAGAAGCACAGACAAGCATAGCCTTTCTCCAGAGTGAATTAGATGCTTTGAAAAGTGATTATGCTGATCAGAGTCTGAATTCTGAAAGGTGTGTAACTTTGATTTTTTGAGTGGAATCATTATTTACAGGTGATCATCTATGCAAATGATAATAAAGGGTGATTTATTAACTTTGCCAGTATGTTCTTTACTTCCTAAAGATTTTACTTTCACTGTTAGATTTCCTAGTGTTTTTTGTGTTCAGAATGTTTTTTAAAGAAATTATTGGATGCTTAGCACCATGCTTGGCTTAATAAATGTTTGAATTAGCTGGGGACAGAAGAGTATACCTGACATGTTAAGAGTCGGTGCTAATTATAGTGGTTTGAAGGTAGGAATCCTGGCCATACAACATAAGAAAGGAAAAAGTACACCTCTGAGACAAATGATTTTAGTTTCCCATGTTTTAGTTTTATAGTATGGTGTTAATAACATAAGACCTGATACATACACACAGAGGTATGAATGTAGTTAAGGTATATATTCATGGATATTTATATAGGGATGTGCAAATATAAGATATATATATATATATATGCGTTTATCTGTGTATGTGTGTATATGTACATACACATTTGGCAAAATATCTTGTTTATTGTTTGTTTGCAAACTTTAATCAGACTTAAGATCCTATCATGGAAAGCAGTGACAATGTATTAAGTGCTTACTGTTTGCAGATCCCCGAGCTAGATGAGTTATGAGTGTAGAGTATGTAAAACAGAAAAGATCTGGTCTCTGCTTTTTGAGAATTTCAAGTTCAGTTGGAAAAAAAAGTAAAATTATCCCGGAGTTAAGTAGCATAAGGGTTAAATTACCACTGGCAGTGCTCCAGGTTGGGTTAATTGGCATGTGATCATAGAGAAAAATGTTCTTTTAGCTCAGTAGAGATGAAGAACTCTATAAAAGAGATAACGCTTGAGCTGAGGTGGGTGCAGAAATAGGTTTGGGTACGGAAAGGTGAGAAGAGGCAACAGTGGCAATCACAACATAAGCAGCTACGACAGGTAGCACTTCCACCTGCCAGGCACTGTCCTTAACACTTTACTCGTATTAATGCATTTAATTCACACAGCATTCTCTGAGCTAGGGACTTGCATTATCCTTGTACTGAACATGGGAAAAAGAGAGTCTAAGAGACATTCCAGGTGGAGCAGTAACCACAGCAAGGGCAAGAACATGGAAAAGGATGAGACTAGTTTGCGGAACAGAAAATAGAGATGTTTTGAATAGAAAAGCAAAAATGAGGAAAAGGAAAAAAAAAAAAAGTTAAAAGCTACGATGTAAGAGCCCAGATTTTTGGCTAAGAAACTTGAATTCCTACACTCAGTTGTGAAACTTAGCTTTATTGTTGAGCCAAGGTCTGAGGTCACCAAAAAAGGCATGACTCACACAGGCACTGGTTAGAATAACACTTTGCTCACATAGAGAAGAGACAGTAACGATCAGTTCTATATGTGGGTGTCGGTCCCCCATGACCAGCAGGTCTCACCTCACAGCTGATGCTGGGCTGGCGGTCTGAACACACCCCCGTTCCATGCTGCAGGCAAAGGACTACTTCCTCCCCACCCCCAGCAGGGACTAAAATAGTGCAGGGTGCCATATGACACACACACTTAAGCAGTAAGCAGTACAAAGAAGGTTTACTATGTACCCAGAACAGGGAAGGAGTTTCCCTAATAAGGAAGAAGAGGAAGAAACTATGTCAGAGGAAGGCTTAGTACCCAGCCTCCATTATCAGGGGATGTTCCAGGCCCAAGGCTCTGATTGGGCAGTCCAGGTGAGGGTTGGAAGGCCGAGCGATAGACGACTCTTCCAGCATGTACCATTAAAAGAGTGAGTGTGGACAGGTGGTTCTGGACAGAACCTGGTATCCTAAGAGTTTTTGGAAGCCAAGTAAGAAGTTTGTGTGCTTAGCAATGGGGTTCAGGTGGCATCGAGGCTGGCGGAGAGTGGAAACTGTTCTCAGCAGACATTTTGAGGAGGAAGCCAGGACTTGAGTAATAAAGCGGCAGGGGCATTGCAGAGTATGAGTGTATACTGAGGCCAGAAAGCCTGATTCTGTGGATTCCTTTGCAGTTTAGGGAGGAGGAGGGGAATGAGAGCAGGAATAGGGCAAGATGGGGAAAGGTGAGGGAATCACAAGGAAGGAGAACATAGAGGGTTGGGATTATATAAAGCTTGGAATTAGCAGAGAAGGGTCGGAGTGAGAGAGTGTATTAGATTGAAGAGACTGGTTACTGTGAGCACCTGGGGATCGGCGACTTAGGAGAAGGTCTAGGGGTTCGGGTCGGTGGGGGAGGAGATGGAAGAGCTGGGGGTCCTGAGATGGTGGTCGACAAGGAAGAGCATCACATCACAGGTGTCAGAGGTGGGGCAGAACCTTGCCCAAGGGAGCACCGGGTGTGGCTGTGTGTAGGGTCCTGGAAGCAGAGAATGTTCTGCCAGACTGCACCACAGTACCTTGGTGAGGCTGCCGACACCCCAGAGGAGCAGAGCAGGGCGAGGGTGAAATAGACAACTGCAGTCAAGGGCACATGTCTTTGAAAAAGGTGGAAAAGGGTCTGGGAAGGTAGGTATAGATGAGGCAGGACTGAACACCTAATTTTCATTTAAACATAAAACATAATTTTACAGGGATCTGGAAATAATCCGCGAGTACACCGAAGATCGAAGTAGTCTTGAAAGGCAAATTGAAATACTCCAGTAAGTTTGCATATAAAATGCTCATTACGTTTACATTTTACTTCTTTAAAAAAAAAACTAATAGAATGCGTGCCATGTATAACACCATTTGCTGTTTTCTAAAGATCAAGTTGGCAGTTCAGTATATGTCTCTTCTCATCATGCTGCATCCAGCACATCCACCTAGCTTTTTGATGCTTCTAATCCTAAATAAATGATTGGAATCCAGGGAAGAGAGTGTAAGTCTCTAAAGGTCCTCACTTGTCCAGTGACGTGGGCAGTGTGTCTTCATTGCACCTCTGTGAAGAATCAGAGCCCTGACCTCATCAGAATTCTCTGCACCTCTGCACAGTGAACTAGACAGGCTTCTCTTCTTAGTGTATGTCACAGGGCTGTGTGTATGAATCCATTCGTTCTCAATTTATTGTGCTTGGGTAAATGTATATTTTTGTTAGTTTTCCCCCCAACTAGAAATATTATACCTGCAGTGTCACCTTTGAAGACACTGGTGTTGCAGTTAACATACTTGGCTGCTAACCAAAAGGTTGGAGGTTCGAGTCCATCCAAAGGCACCTCAGAAGAAAGGCCTGACAATCTACTTCTGAAAAGTCAACCATTGAAAACACTATGGAGCCCAGTTCTACGGTGACACACATGGCGTCGCCATGAGTCAGAATTGATTCAGTGACAACTGTTTTGTCATCTCCTTCACAGCTGAGTGGCAGTAATTCCATCCTTTGAGGGCCTTTCCCACAATACCTCCATCTCCCACCCCCTCTTGTCATCTGGACTCATGCAGTCTTTTCTCCTGCCAAGTATGAGTGTATACTTCCCCAGATGAAGTAAGGTTAGCTGAACAGATTATCTTCACCAGTTTTGAATGCCTTGTAAGTCTCACATCTGGCAGTTATAGAGTTCATTCTTACATTAGTCATATTGATTCATTTATTCATTCAGTCAACAGATTTTCCCTCAGAACCTTTTATGGGTCAGGTATGCCAGGAGCTGAGGAAAGAGGGGCAAGTAGGAGAAGAAAATATCCTTACAGGTTTAGTCTAGGGGAAGAAGACAAAAACGGTCAACAATTATAGAAATGAATGTAAAATGCCAAATGAGAGAGGTAAGGCAAAGGAAAAATTCTCGTTCTAACCAGGAAGGTCAGGAGAATGTTCCCAGAGGAAGTGATGATTGAGCCTAGAGCTGAAGGACAGGTAGACATTAGAGAGGAGCTCTGTTGTTTTCCTAGTTTTATAGAAAAGGGAGCCGATTTTCAGAGGTGCAGTTAACGTACTCAGCTGCTAACTGAAAGGCTGGAGGATTGAGTTCACCCAGAGGTGCCTCAGAAGAAAAGCCTGGCAATCTACTTGCAGAATATCAGCCATGTAAAAATATCAGCGCAGTTCTACTTTGACACACAAAAGGTCACCATGAGTCAGAATCAACTCTGTAGCAACTGATTGTTGTTTTTTTTTTTTTAAGACTTGCCTAAGTCACACGGAAAACGAGTATCTGAGCTGGGATTTGAACCCAGAGGTCTGAGGTCAACATCTGAGCCATTTACTGGTAAATGATGGTGCCTGGTAGGACAGCACCAGGCCATGAGTAGAGTGCAGGAGTAGCCAGAAGAAAGAGGCCTGATATAGTCCAGTGTGTTCGTGTGTCTGCTGGTGTGTCAGAGAGCAGCACGTGGTGCCAGTGCCCAGGTCAGACATTTAGGACACAGAGACCTGCATGAAACCTGTTCAAGTACCACAGCACATGAGGGAAGAGTTAGTTCCACCATATAACTAATTCATTTATAAAATATCCTGACACCTTTAAAGAGAGGATGTATTGATTAACATGTTGTACTTCTAGTAGTAAATTATCTCAGTGTATGAGGTTCAAAGGGAAGGCATAGAATGCTACAAAAGGTAGTAACTCCATATTCTGATCCATTTGTCTGTCTGTCTATCTATCATTCACTCATTTATTTGTGTACTTATTTTTTATTCTGTAGAACAGCTAACCGGAAACTGCACGACAGTAATGATGGCCTAAGAAGTGCCCTAGAAAACAGTTACAGCAAGTTCAACAGATCTTTGGTATGCAATAAAATTTTATTATAGATTTTATTCTTTCTAGTGGTAGAGTATTTTGTAGATGATGAAAATCATATATTTTCTTAGAGGAGAACTTCATATGGATCCTTAAATAAGGAGAAGCTATTTCCATATAATAAGAGGAGGAACATTTTTTCCAAATTAAAAAAAAATCCACTACCCTTCTGCAGAAATGCCTAGATGTTAACCAACTCTTTTGTTAGATGTTCAAGGAAACTAGAGAGACATGAAGGATGTGATGGTTTGCCCTGCAAGAGGTTATAATGTCCTAGGGAGTTAAGATGTGCATAGATAGCAATGCACCTACTTATCACTTATCAACTACCTCGTTATCCAACATTTTGCATTTACAATAGTAAAAAATCTGCTGTCTGACTATTTTGTGCATTAATGATGTACATCTGACAGTAACAAATGCCGAGGTGTGAGGCAAGAGTAATGCTGGCTGCAGTGGTTAAGGTTATGTATCAGTTTGTCTGGACCATGATGCTCAGTGGTTTGGCAGTTATATAGTGATGTAATTTTGCAGTTATGTAATGATGTAGTCACCCTCCATTTTGTGGTCTGATGTGGTCATCCTCCATTTTTGCATAACACTGATAAGGCCGATTTTCACATAACAACCTAGTCTTTGAAACTTAACCATATTGATAAATGAGGGGTGGGTGTAATATAAGAAAAGGTGGGAAGTCCTATGGAGGCAAAAATAAAATATTGTTCCAAACAAGAGAAGGACAGAGTGTTTTGGCACATCAAGTATGCCTTATCTTAGTTAGATTATCAGAGTTGGACTTGGATTTCAAACCCTCCTACAGAAACAAGCTAAACTCCCATTTGAAATTTTGAAGGCCCTCCCCACAGTGCATTTCCCTTAAAGCCAAAGCGTCTTTGCCCATCTTAGGGTATCAGCTACAAGCAGGGGTTCCAGAGCTATAAATCTGAATATGAAAGAGCCAGTCACTAAGACAAATTATGGTGGGAGAAGAGACAAATCCCAGGAAGTTGGTGTTGCAGAGTCCTGGCAAATCTGGGGAACAAGAGTCCTCCTTTATGTCATGTGCAGCAGGCTTGGACTTCAAATACAATAAAGAGAGAATACTTACGTTTAGTTATCTCGTTGCAACTTTCTCCTTGATTTTCATGCTCACTTTCGCTCATGTGGGATACTAAGCTTTTAGTTATGTTTGAAGAAGTTAAGGAGTGTGCTGCAGTTAAAATAATATTGGGAAAATGTTACATGGAATAACAAGATTATTTGTATATTACAGCGCATAAATAATATCTCTCCAGGGAATACAATTTCTAGAAGCAGTCCCAAATTTAATGGCCATTCTCTTCAACCTCTGGGCTATGACAGGTATGTTAATACCCACTATTTTTTTGTTTGAATTCTGGATCCAATATGAAAGGAAAGTAAATTTTCTTAGAGATGAGGCAAAATAATAGTATGTAGTTTGGGCACCAATTTCTTTCCATTCTGTGTTATCTTACTTTAAAATTCTGAGGCACGAAATGTAAATATCAAAAGTAGAAATGTTCTAGAGAGGGCAAAGTTATTTCCTTAAGATGTTGTCATGACTTGGTTTTATTATGCTCACCCTTACCTCATCTCTAATCATTTCTTAGAAACAGACTCAATAAGAGGTGTTTCAGGGAAACTAGTGAAATCACTGAAAAAAAAAAAACCAAAAAACTTCAAAATCAAACCAGTTGTCATCGAGTCGATTCCACCTCATGGTGACTCCATGTGTGTCAGAGTAGAACTGTGCTTTATAGGGTTTTCAGAGGCTATGATCTTGCAGAAGTAAATTACCAGGACTTTCTTCTGCAGTGTCTCTGGGTGAATTTGAACTGCCAGCTTTTCAGTTAGTAGGCAAGTGGTTAACCATTTGTGCCACCCAGGGACTCTGTGGAATCACAGATGTTGGGGGAGAGGGAGGAGATGTATTCATGTAGAACAATATGGTTAAATAATTATTGTGGTATATGGGGTTGAGACTATCTAGCATGATCTGTAAGTGTTTAATAGCTTAGCATAATGTGATGTAAGCTATGTTGGAGGAAAAGAAAACTTTCAAAACAGAAATACCACTGGTAGATGTTTATAAGCTACTATATTAAAGGAGTGCCTGAAGCTGACCAGAAAGTGAGCATTTAACTCTGTTCACAAACGAATGAAGTGAAATATTGGCACTATTATTACTTGAGACTTAGTAATAAAAACTTAAAAATTACATCGTATAAGTGTGTGGATATACATGTATGTATAGTGTTGCTAGTTAAAAAGTTAATTTGGGGGTATGTCAAAGTCTGTGGCCTGGACTGATGATCCTTTCTGGGAGGGTCGTTAGTTTGATAACAAAAGTTAAACATTTTGTTTATCTTTTTAATGCTAATCTAAAAACTTAATAAAAGCATGTTGTGTGTTTAATTTTGTATCTTTTGTGGCTTTGTTTGATTACTGTAAGTGGTAAATTTATTTTGGTTTTGTGTTTTTTGTAAGAACGCTAATAAAAAATATAACTTGTTTTACATTTTTACGTATTTAATCGTAATGAAAATTTTCTTAAGGCATGGATTTCATTTCTTTTCGCTCCTTATTAAAAAAATATAAGTAGGTTAAAAAAAAAAAAAGTTCTAACCAGTACTGACAACATGGAGCTGAAGTAGTTTGGACTACATTGTAGCAAGAATGGTTTCCTTATGTTCCTTGCAGATTGGCCTGAAATGAGTTATAGAAGAAGAATTTCATAAGTGTTGAAACAACACCAACAAAAAAATACGTGCGCGCACACACACACACACACACACACACAAACACACACACACACACACACACACACACACACAGCTAGCTGGATTTAGTTATGGTATGAAACTTCCTACCCTAGGATCATGACTTTATAGTTGAGCAACATATTAAGTATAAGTGGTTAAATCTCCTTTTCAAATAGTTTTAAACATTTGCTAGTGGCACAAAAACATTTTTGATTTCTCGGATTTTCATGGCTTCTCCTTATTTACATTGAGATCATCCTTTTGGTTCTAAACATATCCATTTCTTATTACTTTTCATATCTGGACAGTCTGGAGACTGTACACTGCCCACTCTCCCTTTCCAAAGAGATCATGTATGCAGAGTGCCAAGGATGATTTCTAGGTGCTCAGTAAGTCCTAACCATTGTCATTTCAGTATATGCTTAGAGTATAACGAAAATCAAATGGAAGCACAAAAGTAAATAGTGAGGAAAATACGCATTTCTTTTAGTGTTTTGTTTGATGTTAATTTCTCCCTCATTTGTAAAATCTTAGAGTTTCATAAATGGAAAGATCTACGAAAGTCAGGGGTTCTAGCCTTTATCTAAGGCACCACCCTATGTAACATTTCCTTACAGGAATCTTTCCAGACACTGTGTCAACGCACTCGTGGCAGAAAAGTCATCTCATACATCAAACCATTCCAGTGTCGTATATTTTAGATGCCTTCCAGTTTTCATGTTCATGAGGAACTTGACTCCCAGAAAAGTTTGTCACTTGGCCCATATTTTGTCTTGTGTAACCTGAGACAATGTATTCTTCTTTTTCTTCATGTGTCAGCTCTTCAGGTGTTGGAAGAGAGAAGCCATTGAAAGTATTCCTCACATAGGAGGGTTTTGAGTCTCATGTCATAGTTGTTCCTTCCATCTGTGTTTCAGAATCTCTTTTAGGTAAAGGCGTTATCCAGAAATAAACACACTATTTGCTAATGGCTGGACCATATTAGAGTAAAAGAGTTCATTTATTCTACTTGCGTCTTTATAAATGTAACTCGAGATTGCTTTAACATCTAATTCTTTTTGTATCAGGAAATCAAAAAGGTAATTAAAGATAGTGTTGCTTATTTAATGTTTGATTTGAGTGTCTTTATGTTGATTGATTGTTGCATAGAATGGACTGATAATGCTTTGAACGTTTTATTTCCCCTGTTGATTAATCATGGAATACATTGGGACTCTTGGTTAAAGTGAGAATGTAGGTCTTGATTTCACTGCTGTCTTACCATGCATTTCTCAGCATGTGAGCCCTCAAGTCAAGCAGCCTTCCCCCTTTATTTCCAGGTCGTCCCGCTCTTCCTACGTGGATGAGGACTGTGACTCTCTGGCCCTCTGTGACCCTATGCAGAGGATGAATTACGAAGTTGACAGCCTGCCGGAGAGCTGCTTCGACAGCGGCTTGTCTACCCTGAGAGATTCCAACGAGTACGACTCTGAAGTGGAATTCAAGCACCAGAGGGGCTTTCAGAGGTCACAGTGTGTGCAGGAGAGCTTTGGGGGTGATGCTTCAGATACGGACGTAAGCCCCAGAAATCATTGCTCTCCTAGGTCTCATCTTTGATTAAATGTTACCACCCTATCTGACTTTTGAGGAGCCCTGGTGTGCAGTGGTTAAGCACTCAGCTGCTAACCGAAAGGTTGGCGATTCAAACCCACCAGCTGCTCTGTGGGAAAAAGATGTCGCAGTCTGCTTCCGTAAGATTACATCCTTGGAAATCCTCTCGGGCAGTTCTACTCTGTCCTGTAGGGTCACTATGAGTTGGAATCAACTCGAGGGCAACAGGTTTGAGGTTTTTTATTTGTTTGTTTGCTTATCTGACTTTTACCTGTTATGGTAATCCATTTTAAATGTTATAAAGATGAAAAATAATCAGTGGAATGCTCTTTTCTACACTGTTAAGGAGAAACTCTCATAGATTGTCATTTATAACAACTCTGTTCCGTAACAGTGTCGACTGTAGATTCAGCTGTGTGGTTTTGCTTCTTTTTAATTCATGATGTATGTGGTCCCAAACCAAACAGCCGTGAAAACCCTCGGAGCAGTTCTGCTCTGCAACACGTGGGGTCACCATGAGTCAGAACTGACTTGATGGCAGCAGGTTTGGTGGTTTTGGTTTTGATGTATGTGTAATGAGATATTTTGGTTTTCAACTGTTGATTTTTTTTTTTAATAGATTCCCGAGATAAGAGATGAAGAGATGGATGGTTCCCCCTTAGACTGGAAGCCTCAAGGGTCTGTGAGTGAAGGCAGCTTTGTAACTTCAAGAAAGCCGATTTCAGCACTTTTACAACAGGTAGGTAGTTTCTGAGGCACCTTTATTCACGAATTCTGTTAATTTTCTCTGCCATGTTACTTATTAGGCAGAAGACTGGCACTACCTTTATCACCCACTGTGACTTTTTTCCCTAGACAGACATGGCAGATGACAACCATAAATCTAGTTCGCAGAAGGCTTACAAGATTGTGCTTGCGGGGGACGCTGCAGTGGGGAAATCTAGTTTCCTCATGAGACTTTGCAAGAACGAATTTCGGGGAAATATAAGTGCCACCCTGGGTATGGTTTGTATTTCAATTGATAATGAGAAAATGACTTGTATTTAGTTTCCTCTTATTTACGTACACAGACCTACTTAGCTATCTCTTTCTGTCTCTGTGTGTATATGTGTATGTATACATATATGTATGTACACATGTATGTATATATATGCTTATCTATAGAATGGGCCTCTGTTTTGGCTAAAGCCCAACTTTAGGTAAGGAAGACTGACAAAGGACAGAAGTACCCACTTAGCCAGTTACATCAACCGGACCACATTTAGAGCCTGAGAGGATAGATTTGTTTATTCAGCAAGTATTTTCTGAGTTCTTCCTATGAGCCGGATACTGTTAGAGGCACTAAGAAACAAAACAGACAATAGCCCAGCCTCCAAGAACTTACCAATGAAGAGAAATATACAGAAATCAACAAACAAAAAAAATGAGGCTTGGGGTGAGGTAGTTGTACACACGGTGGTCAGGTCAGGAAAAGCCTTTCTGATAAAGTATCATTTGCTGTTGATCGAGTGACAGATATGGTAACCAGTGTGTCGTTATAGTCAAAATCATAGCCAGCTGTATGCTCCCCTGCCCTCCTTCACAACGGAATACAAGAGTAATACTTCTCAAACAAGGAAAGAAGTAATGTCCTGGTTTGCAGTATCCAGTTTGCATAACAATCAGTGAAATGAGTTGAAGATATGCAAATTTTCATTTATTTTTCTTTTTCATCTAAAGAGTTCCTATTCTGATAACCAGAGATGTTAGAACACATTGATTACCCTCTTCTTTGTAAATTTATGGTTTTCTGATATACCCTTCAAGATAATGCAGCCAAACATTTGCTTAAATTTGGTTTAGTTGTTAGAGAGCATGTCATATATGCATATACATATACATGCACGTATACATACACATACATATACACGCACGTATACATACACATGCATATACGTAGACACATATGCATATACCAGTTGCCATCAAGTCAATTCCAATTCATGGTGACCCCATGTATGTCAAAGTATAGTTAATTATGCACCATAGGGCTTTCTGTTGCTGATTTTTCAGAAGTTTCTTTCCAGACCTTTCTTTCAAGGTTCATCTGGGGTGACTTGAACTACCAATTTTTTGGTTAGCAGCTGAGCAAGTTAACTGTTTGCACCACCCAGCTACTCTACATCTACATGTTGCTCTACGTATACATACACGCATGCATATACTCACGCACACACAACCAGTTAGCTGGGCATGTGGAACATAGATTTTCCCTTTGTCCATAGATGATATCTCACCCATGTCAGCCAGCCTGCAAATGGTGCACCTGCTCACATGTGTGGTCTGACATATAATTAGTCTATGAAGGTCACTCTCCTTGAAGGCAGTGTTCATCCCTCTCTACCTCACTGAGCTTCGGGTAATTGGCTTTTGTCTCATCTAAAGTGGGTTTGAAAGTAAAAACCAGCGGGATGGTTCATGTCCTGTTTTCCATTCTTGTATTCGTTTTCAGGAGTTGATTTCCAAATGAAAACTCTCATTGTAGACGGAGAAAGAACCGTCCTGCAGCTCTGGGACACAGCTGGTCAGGAGAGGCAAGTGCTCTTCATCATGTTTCGGGCTCTGCTTAGGGTTGCATAGACAAGCCTTGTAGGATGTTTGATGTTTTTTATGTTCCTATTAAAATTTCAAGGATGCATGACATTTTCCACATCCCAGGCTTTCCTTCTTCATTTATTTATCAGTTGTGGTGAGAGGAAAGACCTTTCAAGCTTTCATTGAGCTGATGTTTTGTCGGAAAAAAATGAGTGTCCTTTCCAAACTAGAGAATTTAGGTGACTCAACACTCCTGAATGCAGTGATGGTATGAGAATCCACTTGGCAGTGGAACGATAAACAACGGAAGAAGGAGACTTGTCAGCTCCCCTTGGTTCAAGGTCAGAAGCACAAACTAATTAGCAGACTCACATCTCGTGAGGGTACCTTATTTTGCATTCATGTCCAATGACCGGAAGCATTAAGCATAGGTTTTAATCTTGTCTAACTCTTTGGGAACATAATCCATTCAGTAGTTCTACAAATACATATTGGGTGTTGGTCTCTGTACCAGGCACCATTCAGAATGCTAAGATTCAGCTGTGAACAAACAGACAGAAATAGCCATCCCCATGGAGTTTATATTCTCCACATCCTGGGAGTTTCAACGTTTGAAAAATATCTGTGGTTAACATGGGCCTGTTTGAAAGTACTTATAAAATGCTGTGCTTGGTTTTAAAGTTGGGACATATATGTTGAGATATGCTCTTTCCCTTACTGAAACCCACCTATCTGCCATGTGTATAAAGTTTCTTGTACATGATTGTGTTCAACAAATACTAGTTTTTCTTCCACTCACTCTTAATACTCCCTACCTACCATGTTGTTGTTTGTTGCCGTCAACTTGATTCCAACTCATGGCGACCTCATGCTCCATAGGATTTTCAAGGCTATGACCTTTCAGAAGCAGGTCACCAAGTCTGTCTTCCGAGGCACCTCTGGATAGGATAGAACTGCCAACCTTTTGGCTAATAATCAAGTGCTTAACTGTTTGCACCACGCAGGGACTCCTTCCTACCTCCCATACCTCTCCAAAATAATTTTTCTAGAATGTGCATCTCCTTCCAACCTCCTCTGTGTCCCACACGTGGGCTCCAGTGCCTTGTTGGTAAGGTTGAAATTTTTAGAAATTATGCTCTCAACCTTGTCCTGGTTATGCTTTGGGATTTCTAGACATTCTTGGGATTGTGTGGTGGAGAAAATGGTTGGTTTTTCTATATCAGTAGCCCAGAACTCATCCTGTTAACTTCAACTGGGCCATGCTAGGCCTTGGAGATGCTATTTCATAGTAATATATTGCTGTTATATTTTCTCAATTAGGACTTATTTTAGAAGATGAGAAAAAAAGTGAGTGTAAAAGACATAAAAACAAGGCAGCACCAAATTGACTAATTAGAAAAATTACTTATTATGTGCTTTTCACTTTTCCAGATTCAGAAGTATTGCCAAGTCTTACTTCAGAAGGGCAGATGGTGTTTTGCTGCTGTATGATGTTACATGTGAGAAAAGCTTTCTCAATGTGCGAGAATGGGTGGATATGATTGAGGTAAGAAATCAAAACAGAGAAACAGAAAATTATACAGGGAAGTTATAGGCCATCTTTGAAAAGTTATCACTCTTCTTCATCTGGATAAACTTGATTAGAAACCATTGATCCAAGCTATCAGGAAGACCTGGATGTGAGAGGCAGTGTTTCCAATGGCACCTGGCTGTCTCGGTCTCTTCCTCAGTAGCTATGTGAGATCTCGTGAAGCCAAGGACATTACTAAAGGGAACTTCTGAGAATAAAACTTCCGGGTTTTCTTACTGATAAAATCAGAACCCCACTGGAAGCAGGTGAAAACACAGGTAATCTAAAACAGAAGTAGCTCTCACAAACAAGCAATGGCACAGTTGGATAGGTAGCCATGTGGTTCCATAGTTGGATGTGTATAGGGGCTTCTGTGCCTGTAGAAGTAAGGTGAAATGCCACCTGGTGGTAAGCATGTGCTGAGGCCCAAGTTCTATAGGAGCTGTGTTCTCAGGCTTTCTCTGGTTGTGGCTTGGGATCTGTAGGCATCCCAGCGTACCATTGAAATAGTGATTGGTATTTTAAACGTGTGGTAATATCAGTGCTTTCTTCTGTGTTTATGTGAAGTGGTGCCTTTCATCTGAGGAGCTTTCATATCTTTTATTTTCATTGGAAATATTTTTTTATTGTGGTAAAATATGCATAACATAAAAGTTAATGTTTTAACCATTTATAAGTATATAATTCAGTGGCATTAATTATATTCACAATGTGTAACTATCACCACTGTCTATTTCCAGAACTTTTTCATCACCCCAAACAGAAACCCATTAAACAGTAACTCCCTATTCCTTACTTCCCCCAGCCCCTGGTAACCACTATTCTATTTTCTGTCTCTATGAATTTGTCTATTCTAGATACTTCATATGTACAAATATTTGTCCTTTATGTATATGGCTTATTTTTTTAGCATGTATTTTCCAGGTATATCGACATTGTAGCATGTATCAGAACTCATTTCTTTTCTATAGGTGAATAATATTCCATTGTCTGTTTGTAGCACATTTTGTTTATCCACTCATCTGTTGGTGGACATTTGGGTTGTTTCTACCTTTTGGCTATTGTAAATAATGTTGCTATGAAAACTGTTCAAGTCCCTATTTCCAGTTCTTTTTGGTATACACCGAGGAGTGGAATTACTAGGTCATATGGTAATTTGATGTTTAACTTTTTGAGGGACTGCCAAACTGTTTTCCATAGCAGCTACACCATTTTACATTCCCACCAGCAATGGATGAGGGTTCTAATTTCTCCAAATTTTTTCCATCACTTGTTATTTTCCTTTTTTGATAGTAGCCACCCTAATGAATGGTTTTTTATAAGTGGGAAATGATTTTAACTACATTTAGTGTGCTTCAAACAGTTATTAATCAACATAAAACTAAATTTCAAGCTATGGTTCATCACTCTCTCTTGAAAAAAAACTAGTGACTAATACAATTTTTTAAGTGACTATGCCATCTATCATTTTTAATAGGCATTAAAGTACAGTAGTGGCTAAACAGAGAACTGATTGGTGTTTGATCTCAGGTTAGCCTCTGGATTTTGCCGTCGGGCCTATTTCATAGCCCATAAAAAGCAGAATCAATAATCTCTTTCTAACTAAAGAAGCGATGTGAGACATGACTGACTGAAATTGGCAATAAGACGTAGAAAATGACAAATGTGCATTTTGTTCCACTAAAGTATCATGGCTTAAAATTATTATAAACACATCTCTGTGAAAGAAGTAAGAAACTTATTGTTGTTCTCATTTGTTTTTATGAGAAACCTGCGGCGTAGAGAGTATATGACACTGGCTTATAGTAACTTACTGGTTAGGGGTAGAACTGGGGCTAGAATTGGTCTTGCTGATTCAGTACCAGTAGCTCCTTCTATATAGCTCCAAGGTGAGCAGCAAATTAATAAAAGCAGCTCTGATGTCAAGGAAGGAATTACAGTGTGCAGTACTGCATAGAAGAGACACATTACCCAAGCGAACAAATGAAGCTCCCTGGGATACAGCAGTGAGTCCAGAGAATAACCTATGGCAAAGCTTTTTTTATTATTGAACATTTGGGACATAGTCTTCATTTTAAGTCTTTGGATTAGGGTCTGGTTGCTCAAAAAAAGCGGCACCACAGGCAAGGTCAGCCGCAGTGTTGACCTCAAGTGACCAGCCATAGCATGTATGAAGAGTTGCATCGCCAGAATTTGCTAAACACCTACATGTGGTAAGTCACTTTTTCAGCTATTGGTATCATGTCATAGGGCCTGAAAAGGAAAAATGCTTGAATTGTGATGGAGGGAAAAATTAGATACCACTTGATATTTGACTTTCCTTTTAGAAAAATGATGGGCACGGTGAACCATCCCCATGACTTAGCCTCACCTCTTTGAGGAAATTCTATAGGGGCCATTTTTATGACCCCAATACAAATGAATATGAATTAGTGGTGTGATCATTGGCATAGGACGGACGGTTACAACATCTTATAATAAAATTATGGATATCTGCTGTTGTGGCCATTTATTGACCTGTCATGAATAACTTATTGATTGAATATTTGGGTAAAGGCTGAATGGAGAGACTTGAGATGTGAAATTCTTCCCAACTTTTACACATTCAGAAGTATTTTCTGAGTACCTGTTACATGCATGTACTGTTCTAGATGCTTGGGATGGATCTGTTAATGGAACAGAGAGCCAGTGCTTACAGAGCTTGTATTCTGGTAGAGGGAGACAGACAACAAGCAACAAGCATAAAGAAAATTAATAGTATGATAGAAAGTGATAAATGTTATAAGGAAAAAGAGAGAGAGAGAACAAAGTAAGTAGGCTTACGATGTGGGAGTGGGCTACAAATTTAATCAGTGCAGTCAGTGGAGCCTCACTGAGAAGGCGACATTGAAGTCAAGACTTGAAGGAGGTGCCGGTCATTCAGCCTCTCCTACCCTCAACCTCCTTAAGTGGATATTTGATTAATAGTTTCCTAATGGTGCCCCCTTTAACCCTGAGATCACCAAACAACATAATTAACACATTAATGGGCGGGACCTTTTTAGGGGGAAGTCCTTATCTAGTTTTGGGGAAGACCTTTCGTTCTCTTCTCCCTTTGCCTTTTACTACCCTCTGGTGCCCTCCTTCATGAGTCCCTGGGTAGCGCTCTGCTGCTACCCGAAAGATTGGTGATTCGAGTTCAACCAGAGGTGCTGTGGAAGAAAGGCCTGATGATCTGCTTTGGAAAAGTCACAGCCACTGACAACCCTATGGAGCACAGTTCTGTTCTGAAACACATGAAGTCACTACAAGTTAGAATCGACGGCAGCTGGTTTGGTTTGGGTTTGTTTTGGCACCCTCTGTCAGAAGAAAATTGTCTGAAGAGAACCAGAACCAAACCCATTGCCACTGAGTCCATTCTAACTCATAGCAACCTCAGGTCAAATGTAATTTCATTATTTTTAAGACCAATTTCCTAGTCCCGTATAGCACCTTACTGAATGAGCACCTGATGTTTTTACATACCACAAAGAATTTCCAGATGTCTTTGTGAGGAGCGCTGCTTCTCTTATTTAGAAATGGAAGCCTGTTTTTCTGTGCTAGTCAGGTTATCTTCTTTTATTCGGGTCATATCTTGATGAGGCTAATAAGGGATATGCCCTTGTCAACCCTTTCATTTTACAGATAGGGAAATTGAGGCAGAAATGTGAAGAGACACAGCTAGTGGGTGGACCAGTGGTAGGAAGGGCAGGGTCTCAAATTTAGATCTGCTCCTCACATCTCACAAAGGAGTGCTGGGAAAGTGTAAACGATTTGCATATGCTGATTTGGGAGCATCATCCTTAGAAGTTATTTCTTTGAATGATCAGTGGTTGATATTCCGTAAAAAGAAACATTGAGCATTCAGACCTTCCCATTTTTCTTTGGTTGTAAACCAGGTAGCAGTGAGCATGGAACTTTCAAACCCCGTTTTTGTCCCAATATATTTGCAGAATTACTGTGCTTTTTACCTGGGATAATGGAGTTGCCTTGTAATCACTGTTGTCTGAAGCGAAAGTTGTGGAAGATGATGTGAGCCCTGTAGCCAAATATAATTCTGTGACGGTGTGCCTGGAGTTTATATTGGCTCGTAGTGCTCTGTGTGCTAGAAATAAGAAATTAGAAGATACGTGTTTCCTTTGCCCTCAACAGCATTAATCCCAACGCCTTTTGTCGGTCTCATTAACCTAAGAAGGAAGCGTTTTATACTGGAAAGGGTTATGGAATCAGGGGGAACCAGGTTTGGACCCTAGCCCTGACATTTACGACTGTTTACCCTCTCTGAATTTCAGTTTTCTCATTTGCAAATGGGAAAAATTATAGTTATTTTTAGGGATATTTTAAGGTTAAAGATGTTTATATACAGCCTGTGACACAACATGCATTTGGAAGATAGTAGCTGCTGCTGCTGTTCTTCTTAATCTCATCATCATTAGTCAAATGGCTGATGTATACACATTTCTTTTCTTTTCCTGTGGTAGGATGCAATCCATGAGAGTATTCCTATCATGTTGGTAGGAAACAAGGCTGATCTTCGTGATGCTGCTGCCGCAGAGGGACAAAAATGTGTCTTAGGATACCTCGGAGAAAAGCTGGCCATGGTAAGAGGAAGGGTGGGTCCAAATTGGAAGAGACCTTAGGAGTTCACTGGCTTTGGAGTCAGTGCCTTTCATTGTTGTCTACCTTTTCTTAAGATACCCTTTGAGTAAGCCTCTGTCCTTTTTGATGGGGCTTCTGTCCTTCTTACACAGGCAGAACTCCCAATACCCTGACCCCATTCATGAGTGTAAGTAATTACCCCATGGATTAGACCCTTCATAAAGGTAAAACGATCACTTGATCATTTTTCTCCATTGTGTATCATTGACAAAGAGGAGTCAGAATTACCATCCTCCTCCTTACTCTCCCCTAGTTCCTGGAATCCTTCTATAGTCATGGAATTCAATTAAAGAAAAATGAATGAGTGTCCTATTTTGAAAAGAAAGGTTTAATGCCATAGGGTTACTCTGCCAAGGGGCAGAGATGGTGCAGTGTCTCACCTGGGTGTACCGGACTTGGGAGACATCTTTTTTTCTCCAAGATGTGTGCTTAGTTGGAATAGTCTAAAATGATTTTTGGTTATGCATGTGTATAGTGGGTGACACTCATTACTGTCCAGATTTTATCTTGGGCAATGTTTATTCTTCCATTATTATCATCATGTCATAATGCTACCTGAACTTTCTATGACTTGTCTTACCTGTACATGGATCCACATGTTCCTTGGGTCAAATAAGAAGTTAATACAGTAACAGTCTGATTTGATGTTGGTATCTTTGTTGTCTGTTGTCAGCCCCATGAAAGGACTACTTTGCTCTATCTATCTATCTGTCTATCTGTCTGTCTGTCATCTATCTATTTACCTATCTATATGGAGTTTTTCTCTAGTCCTTGGAGAAGGACATCAAGTAAAGTAGAGGGTCAGCGAAAAAGAAGAAGACCCTTGATGAGATGGATTGACACAGTGGCTGTAAAAATGGGCTCAAATAACAACAATTATGAGGATGGTGCAGAACCGGGCAGTGTTTCATTCTGTTGTACATAGGGTTGCTATGAGTCAGAAGTGACTCAACGGCACCTGGCTACAACAACAACAACAAATGGAGTTTTGGGGTAGTGCAAACGGTTAATGCACTCAGCTGCTAACTGGAAGGTTGGAGGTTTGAGTCCACCCAGAGGCACCTTGGAAGAAAGTCCTGACAATCTTCTGAAAAATCAGCTGTTAAAGACCCTACGGGACATAGTTCTACTCTGACACATATGATGGGGGTGCCATGAGTTGAAGTTGACTCAATTGCAACTGATTGGTTGGTTGGAAAATATCTATTGGTTTTAGCAGCATTGGAGGTTACTAGATCCTGACAGGAAAAGATGATAGTGTGAAGGTGGATGTGTGTTAGCCGCTGGCCTAAAGGATACATACTTTTGATGGAAATTTAATTCTTGGGTGGTTATCTTAAGCTGTCATTTTTATCTCTCTCGAATTATTTGATAGAAGAACATTTGATAGCATAGATATGACTGTTAGAAATAAGAACCTTAAAACATGGAATTTTTGTTTTGTGATTTTATTTTTAATGCCAAATAAAAATCTTCTCACCAGAAATTATTGTGGAATGACTAAGATCAAAGCTTTTATTGTTTTCGTTTTTTACGTATTGAAACTGAGTCAGATTTCTCAGCTGTTAGTCACTCTTAGTATGCTCAACAGGAAAATATTTTTATTATATTGTATTAATTTTAAAAGAAAAAAAATCACAGTAAACCCAACTAAAGCCTTCATTTAATGGTGTATCTTTCTTTTCTACAGACCTATGGGGCATTATTCTGTGAAACAAGTGCCAAAGATGGTTCGAATATAGTGGAAGCTGTTCTGCACCTCGCGCGGTAAAGTTTTGCCTTATATTTGGAAAACTGGATATTGGATTGAATTTTCATTTAGTTGGTACATATAGCAGGTTTCTTGACC
The DNA here is from genome assembly GCF_000243295.1 of Trichechus manatus latirostris. Classification (NCBI taxonomy): domain Eukaryota; kingdom Metazoa; phylum Chordata; class Mammalia; order Sirenia; family Trichechidae; genus Trichechus; species Trichechus manatus. The sequence goes on from NW_004444018.1 coordinate 3,001,772, forward strand.
ATAGCATGCAGTATAATATACATTGGAAAACACTGTCTTTCATTAATGGTAGTGGTGGTGTTTGTTGCCATCAAATTGTCTGTGATTCATGGCAACTCCATATACAGCATAATGGAACATTGCCTGGGTCTGGGCTGTTTTCATGATCATTGGCGTGTTTGAGTCCATTGTTATGGCTATTATCTAGTGCCTTCCAACCTAGGGGGCTCATTTTCCAGCACTATGTCAGACAGTATTCTCTTGTGCCCCATAGGGTTTCCAAGGCTGTAATCTTTAGGGAAGTAGACTGCCACATCTTCCTCCTGCAGAACGGCTGGTGGATTTGAACTGCCAGCCTTTCAGTTAGCAGACAAGTGCTTAACTGCTGCGCCACCAGGGCTCCTCTCATTAATGGTAGGAGTAGCAAATAGACAAAGATTTTATAGAAACGTATAATGCTGCTTATTCATTGTGAACATTGGCAGAATACCTTTACTGCCAAACAAAGCAGGTGCATCTGAAGTGCCATTGACGTTTCTGCAAAATGTACCACAAAGCTAGTACTTAACTTGCATGAATCACTTCCAGGAACCGGATTTCAAATACAAGAGACTATTATAAATACAACTATCTATTATGACATTTTCCAGAGTAAAAGGAAAAGAAAAAAAAAAAATACCAGCAAAGCAAATTGTATATCATGTCAGTTGGAAACACTTTTCCAAATTATTACCTAGGTAATTATTAAGCTAAGGCAGTGTTGTTAATAATAACATTTTGGGACGTAGATTAGAGTAAAAATTGCATCGTTAAAGAACTTGGATGCAAACATTAGTATGTTAATTCCTTGGAGTATTTTAGGGAAATAACATCTGTTAGGCATATCTCTTCTGCCTAGTTTTCTGCCACAAATTGAAAGGTCGCTCCTAATGGACCTAAAGGGATTAAATACACACACACACACACACACACACACACACACACAAATAACATTAACAAAAACTAGGCCAATGATATTTAATTACAGACAAAGCAAAAACATCATTTTAGGCATGTAGTTCTTTTTAAATTTTTTTTTTATTATACTTTAGATGAAAGTTTACCAAACAGTTTCTCATTCAACACTTCATACACATGTTGTTTTATGACATTGGTTAACAACCCCACAACATGTCAACACTCTCCCTTCTCGACTTTGGGTTCCCTATTACCAGCTTTCCTGTCCTCTCCTGCCTTCTAGTCCTTGTCCCTGGGCTGTTGTGCCCCATTAGTCTCATTTTGTTTTGTGGAGCTGTCTAATCTTTAGCTGAAGTGTGAACCTCGGGAGTGACTTCATTACTGAACTAAAAGGGGTCCAGGAGCCATACTCTTGGGGTTTCTCCAGTCTCTGTCAGGCCAGTAAGTCTGGTCTTTTTTTATGAGTTAGAATTTTGTTGTACATTTTTCTCCAGCTCTGTCCGGAACCCTCTGTTGTGGTCCTGGTCAGAGCAGTCAGTGGTGTTAGCCGGGCACCATCTAGTTGTACTGGACCCAGTCTGGTGGAGGCTGTGGTAGTTGTGGTCCATTAGTCCTTTGGACTAATCTTTCCCTTATATCTTGTTTTCTTCATTTTCCCTTGCTCCCGAAGGGATGAGACCAGTGGAGTATCTTAGATGGCCACTCTCGGGCTTTTAAGACCCCAGATGCTACTCACCAAAGTAGACTGTAAAGCATTTTCTTTATAAACTGTTATGCCAATTGAGCTAGATATTCCCTGAGACCATGGTCCCCACAGCCCTCCACCCAGCAATTCAGTCCCTCAGGGAGTTTGGATGTGTCTATGGACCTTCCATGACCTTTCCTTGTACAAGTTGTGCTGGCTCCCCCAGTATTGTGTACTGTCTTACCCTTCACCAAGGTTACCACTTATCTGTTGTCTGTTTAGTGTCTCCACCCAACCCCTCCTCTCCCTCATAACCATCAAAGATTGTTTCTTTTTGTGTGTAAACCTTTTCATGAGTGTTTACAGTAGTGGTCTCATACAATATTTGTCCTTTTGTGATGGACTTATTTCACTCAGCATAATGCCCTCCAGATTCATCCATGTTATGAGATGCTTTGCAGATTCATCGTTGTTTTTTATCCTTGCATAATACTCCATTGTGTGTATGTACCATAGTTTATCCATTCAACTGTTGATGGGCATCTCGGTTGTTTCCATCTTTTTGCTATTGTGAACAATGCTGTAATGAACATGGGTGTGGATATGTCTATTCGTGTGACAATTCTTGTTTCTCTAGGATATATTCCTAGGATTGGGATCGCTGGATCGTATAGTATTACTGTTTCTAGTTTTCTAAGGAAGCACCATATTGTTTTCTAAAATGGTGTATCATTTTACATTCCTACCAGCAGTGCATAAGAGTTCCAGTCTCCCTGCAGCCTCTTTAACATTTGTTACTTTTTGTTTTTTTCATTCGTGCCAGTAATGTTGGGGTGAGATGGTATCTCCTTGTGGTTTTGATTTGCATTTCTCTAATGGCTAGTGATTGCAAGCATTTCCTCACCTGTCTGTTGGCCACTCGAATGCCTTCTTTGGTGAAGTGTCTGTTCATTTCCTTTGCCCATGTTTTAATAGGATTATTTGTCTTTTTGTTGTAGAGGTGTTGGGTTTTCTTGTAGATTTTAGAGATTAGACCTTTGTCTGACTTGTAATGTCCAAAAATTTTTTCCCAGTCTGTAGGTTCTCTTTTTACTCTTTTGGTGAAGTCTTTTGATAAACATAAGTGTTTAATTTTTAGAAGATCCCAGTTATGTAGCTTATCTTCTGGAGTTTGTGTGCTGTTGGTTATGGTTTGTATCCTGTTAATGCCATGTAATTCTTTTGCCGATTATTTGTGAGACTTTGCAAGAATGTTAACTTTAATAAGATAATCAGCCTCTTCTGCTAATATGCATTGAGAATTAAAATGCTTTGCAGTATTTTTAAATGCCATTTTTCTATTAGTGATTTGGTGTTTGTAGTGCTTAATAAAACAGAGTTCTATTAATAGAATAATTGGACTGGGGCCTTGGGATAGATGGTTGCTGTCACTTCAGAGAGATCAGGAAATAGATTGCAAGAGTTTAGGTGGTCAGCTTGACATTATTTTGTTGTTGTTAGCTGCCTTGAGTAGGCCCCCAAATTGTGGCAACCCCATACACAGTGGAATGAAATGCTGCTTGGTCCTGTGCCATCCCGATGATCGGTTGGTTGTGAATCAGACCTTTGTGATCCATGGGATTTTCATTAGCTGGTTTTCAAAAGTTGATCACCAGGCCTTTCTTCCTAGTCTGTCTTAGTCTAGCCTGTTCAGCATCCTAGCAATAACAAACTTCCATTGACAGGTGGTGGCCGTACATGAGGTACATTGGGGGGAATCTAACCTGAATCTCCTACATGGAAGATTAGAATTCTTCCACTGACCCCTGTCTTACTTTAGGCATCCCTAATCTGTAAAATAAAGAAGGGAGCCAAATAATATTATCTGTAAGGTCCTTTCTGGTTCTAACTTTCTATTATTCTATATGTAATCACTTAGACTCCACTGAATAACATAATACTATTTAATGCTGAATTGTTGTATGGGGTCATAGCAAAGTTAAGTGCCTGTAAAGTGCCCTGGTCACTCCCTGAGAGCAGAATCGATTCTCTCTATTACATCATGAAGGTGGGGGAGGCTGTAAGCTGCCTGTCCCGTCTCCCCATCTGCTCCAGTGTGACACATTGGGTCAGCTCATGCGTGGGTGCAGTTTACAGCGTAGCTTAGACACAGACTGTGTGTGTTTACTCAGCACAGCTGGTGTGCAAAGGCATCTTGATAACTAGGGCACTTCAGCTGTGACATAGATTCTAGTTACCTTTTTTTTTGAGCTTTAGGCAATTAAAGGCAAGCTTTTTGTGAATCACTGATCAAGGAGTTTTTATTATTATTATTATTACTGTTGCATTATGGCCTAAATTGAAGCCTCTAGCTTAGTTTTTGGAGCCCTGGTGGTGAAGTGGTTAAGAGCTCAGTCTGCTAACCAAAAGATCTGCAGTTTGAATCCACCAGCCGCCCCTTGGAAACCCTACAGGGAAGTTGTACTCTGTCCTGTACGGTCGCTATGAGTTGGAATCAACTCGACGGCAGTGAGGTTTTTTTTTGTTGTTGTTGTTAGCTTAGTTTTATGAGTGAAGTGTTAAATATAAAAATTATAAGTAAGGAAAATATGCAAAGACTTTCATGAGCTTTATACTCTGCCTTCAGATTTGCTTGTCAAAGTACCTAAGTTTTAAAATGGAAATATCAAAGTCTTTACAGGCAAAAGGAACATTTAAAAAAGTTTTACAGCATCTAGAAAGTTACATATAATGCAAAACTAAGTTCTTGATTTAGTTCCCATAACATGATCCAAACATGATCCCTCCCCCCCACCACGATGTCATAAAACTTGAACTAGAGGACTGTATGAGTTTGCACTATCAGAACTGAATTCAGCTTTGAAGAGAGGCCATGCGTGTTGGTTAACAACCCAGATTACTCTGGTTTTTCTCGGAAAACATCTCAATCCCAGGAAGAGTTTCCCCTAGAAACTCCATTTCCCTATTGTGTTAATGGGACATCTTTCACAACTGCTGTCTCGTTGGTAAGAACATTTGCCATTACCAGAACCACAGGCTTTAAACATTTTACAATAGGTTTAAGTTCATCTAGCACCTAATTGATCAGTGGCCTAAAAGTGGAGGAAAAAATGCCCCAGCCGACAGATCAGTTCAGCCCAAGAGCTGGGCTCATGGCATGTAAACTTGTCCATAAAACTAAGTCATTTAAAATACAGTTGCTAAGCATGTGGTAGTTTTCAGTTAGGTAACTTAATTTTCCCAGACTTAAGCCTGCTTTAGTTGTTTAGAACTGTATCTATTGAATTCCCTAAACATGGGGAATGCCTGCATTTTGGGGGGATTAAAGAAACTGAAGGCCAGATGAAGGATGTGGGTATAGTATTACCCCCTTCAATATTTGCATTCAGGTTCAACAATGCCTGCATTATTATGAATGTTCAGTATGTACACAGCCCTGTACTAGGCTCAGTAGAGATATCAAGGAAATGTAATTATATTTTTACATTATAGGAAAAACAGAATACATATGACCAGGTGCCATATGGTAGGCAGCAGATAGAGGCCATTAAGTGCCCAGAAGGAAGAGATGCAAGTTGCTGGTGAAGGCTTGGTGCTGGACCTAGCAATTAAATTGAGTCTCAGGAGAAGACTGAGTTTGAATCAGTATAGAAGAGCAGGGTAGGTTATTCTAGGCAAGCCTAGAATAAAGGCACTGAAAATAAAATAATTAAAAATAAGCAGTAAAAGATATAAGTAAAAGAATAGTAACGTAATAGAAATAAAATAAGTAAAAGAAAAGGTAATAAAATAGCAATTAATGTTTTCTGTAAGAGACCTGGTGACGCAGTGGTTTAGCGTTCGGCTGCTAACCTAAAGGTTGGCAGTTTGAACCCACGCAGCGGCTCTTCCTGAGAAAGACCTGCCAATCTGTTCCCGTAAAGATTGCAACCGAGAAAACCCTACGGGGCAGTTCTACTGTGTCACATGGGATTGCTGTGAGTCGAAATCGATTTTACAGCGGCTAACAACAACACATCAGTGTTACAGGGAGAGTTTGCTATGTTAGGCTCGTACGAAATGATTTCTTTATGTTATTTCATTTCATCTTCACAATAATTTTGTAAGGATGCTATGATTATTATACCCATTTTACAGGTGAGAAAAATTGAGTTAGAATGCTGAATCAACTTGTTCAAAGTGACACAGCTAGTAAGGTTTTTTACTACTAATCTGAATCACAGGCTTGCCGCTTAAATGTTGGTGTTTCTCAGGATTCCATTCAGCACTCATTTCTTCATTTTCTCAGACTCTGAGCCCTGGTGGCACAGTGGTTAAGAGCTCAGCTGCTAACCAAAAGGTCGGGAGTTCGAATCCACCAGCCGCTCCTTGAAAACCCTATGGGGCAGTTCTACTCTGTCCTTTAGGGTCGCTAAGAGCTGGAATCGACTCAACTGCAATGGGTTTGGTTTTTTCGGATTTGTCTCAGACTCGGTCTCGGTCTCTCTCTCTCTCTGCCTAATATTCTCCATCCCTATGGCTTCTGGAACCATTTATAGCAGATGATGTCATTTCTGTGTTTTAACTCCCACCTCTTTTTAAAATTTCATAACCATATTTCAAACCACCAACCTCTGGAAGTTCCATAGATTCAACATATCTAAATCCTAATGTGTTAACTTTTTCTTTAAAACCATAACTCATTCTGTATTCTCTTTCTCAGGAAACAGTACAAAGTTATGATTAAAGAATAGCAACTTCACATCAATCTTGACTCCTTTCTCACCTGCCTCTAGGGGGTTTTGAGAGCCTGTCGATTCAGTGACTTCCCTATATCTCTCTTTAATCCATCCTTTCTCCCTCTTTGCTTTGCTTCAAGCCTTAAAATTTCTCACCTGGTTTAGTGCAGGAGGCACCTAAGTTTCTGTCTCAGAGTTTCCCCACCATCAGTTCACCCTCCACCCTGTAATCAGGGTAATCTTTATCAATAAAAATTCAATTAATATTTACTTTCTTGCTTACACTGCACTGGTGTCCTATGTACAACAAAAAGTCCAAGCTCCTTAATATGTGGCTAACAGTCCTTTGCAGCCTAACCTCACTACCTTTCTGATTGTCTCTCATCTTTTTTCCCCACATGAATGATAATTTGTAGACACAGCAATTTTTCCCCCCAATCACAGCCACTCTCTTTTATGCCTCTTTGCTTATACATGCTGTTCCCTGCACCTGAATGGAGTACTCCTTTCCTCATTAGCTAAAAGTAAATTCCTGTTCTTTCAAAGGGTCCCTCCAGTGTCTTAAGTCTTCATGAAGTGCAATCTGCGTGAAGTCTTACCTGTAACCCCAGAATGATTATGGTGCATCTTCTGTTTTCCTGTAACACATCGTGCATGTCTGCTAGCGGCTCTCTTGGGATCTTGTAATTATTTATTTAGACGTCTGTCTCTCATTTAAGCGCTCACTAGTCAAGAGCCTCAAAACCAAGTAAAACCAAACCCATTGCCATTGAGTCGATTCCAACTCATAGCGACCCTATAGGACAGAGTAGAGCTGCCCCATAGGGCTTCCAAGGAGTGACTGATGGATTAGAAGTGTCATCCTTTTGGTTAGCAGCCGAGCTCTTAACCAGTACGACACCAGGGATCCGAGAGCCTGGCGTAAACTGGACATTTGCTTAATGACTAAATGGCCAATATTTTTCATTTGGAAATTGCATTAGTTTTCTATTGCTGCTTTAACAAATTACCACAAACTTAGAAACTTTAAATAATACAATTTTGTAATCTTATGGTTCTGTAGACCAGAAGTCCAACATGGTCTTTTAAGCTAAAATCAAGGTGTTGGCAGGGCTGCATTCCTTTCTGGAAGCTCTAGGGGAGAATCTCTTTTCTTGCCTTTTCCAGCTTTTTGTGGTCACCCACATTCCTTGGCTAGTGCCCCCTCTTCCTCCATCTTTAAAGCCAGTGATGGCAGGTATGTGTGACTCATAGAACCCCTCAGCCTTCTCGGCAGAAATAAAAAAAACAGCTGTAAGCCAGGAAGCTCTAACCTGGATTGACTGACTAGGGATTATTTAGGTGTAGGCATACGCTCCTGCCTACCCCATCCTTGCCCCCCATCACCACCCCCAACTCTGTACAAACAAATGCTTGTGCCATGTTGAGACCCTTGACTGCTCTGTGCCCAGACTGCACAGTAAGATTGGACGAGGTCTCCTCTAGGTTGTTAACTGAAATTTAGCTGATATTTAATGAGCATTTGCTTTGTGCCAGGCACTGTGCTAGGATACAGAAGATAGGCCACGTTGCTCCTTTGGGGAGCTTCTATCTTAGAGCTAAAGTGTATGATCGTTTATGTGGAATGATGCATCCTTTCTCTTCCCTGAGTCTTTGTTTCCTCATCTGTGAAATGAGGATGATAATACTCATTAGCTCTCAGGTAGGTGTGTGTGTGTTTAATTTTAAAAAATGTGAAAACATGTAGCACAGCATTTACTAGCTGGTCTTCAGCAAGAATTAGTTTCCTTTTTTCTTTTTTTCCTGCTGAGATGTCTTCTTTCCATCTCACAGTGCAGTGGTTTTAAAGAACTTGGACATCTTAGTCCCTTCCGCAGGTATGCTGCCCAATTTGGGTAGCCACTCGCCCCTGGTAGCTAATCCAAATTGAGATGTGCTGTATGTATTAAATATACACTGGATTTTGAAGACTTAGTATAAAAGAAGTTTTTACTTATTTGTCTTATTAATATATTTTTTAAATTTTATTTAGTATCTTATTAATAATAATAATAATACCAGTTGCTGTCGAGTTGATTCCCACTCTTGGGATGACCCATGTGTGTCAGATTAGAACTGTGCTCCCCATAAGGTTTTCAGTGGCTGATTTTTCGAAAAGATTACCAGGCCTTTCTTCCGAGGTGCTTCTGGGTAGACTCAAACCTCCAACCTTTCTGTTAATAGCTGAGCAGACTACCCATTTCACCATCCAGGGACTCCTCTCATTAATATTACTTTAATTGGTTATATGTTGAAATGATAATGTTTTTGATGTATACCATTACATATAAAACATTATTTAAATTAATTTAACTTCTTTCTTTTTACATTTTTTTTTAATGTGGCTACCTGAAAATTTATAATTATATGTGTAGATTGCATTCTATTTCTATCAAACAACGTTGCTCTAGCAAGCACATTACTATGCAGATTCCCAGGAATTTCAGTTATCTACTGCTGCATAATTAACCACCCCGAAACTTAGTCACCTAAAACAACAACCATTTTGTTATATTTCACAATTACCAGACTTAGCTGGATCTTAGCTGGGAAGTTCCTTTACTGCTTTTGCTGGGGTTTCTCCTGCTGTTGCAGTCAGATGGACACGGCAGCTGGGGCTAAGGCTGGATGGCTGACACCAGTATGTGCCCCCTTGTGGCCACTCTGCACGTGGCATCTCATCCTCCATGGCCACCCTCCTGGCCTGGCCAGTGATGAACCCTGGACTTTGGAAATGGGGGCTCAAGGCTCCAAGGGGGGAAGGAAGCTGAAGCCACCAGGCTCTTAACACTTGGGCTTGGAAGTCCCAGAACATTATTTCCTCTATGTTCTATTGGCCTAAGAAGTCATAGATAGGTCCACCCCTGATCAAGGGGAGGGGGCATAGGTTCCCCCCCTTTTTTTTTTTTTTGCAGGCATACTTTGTTTTATTGCACTTCACTTTATTGCACTTTGCAGATACTGCGTTTTTTACAAATTGAAGGCTTGTAGCAACCCTACGTCAAGCTAGTCTATTGGCGCCATTTTTCCAACAACATGTGCTCACTTCATGACTCCCTGTCACATTTTGGTAATTCTCGCAATCTTTCAAACTTTTTCATTATTATTATATCTGTTATGGTGATCTGTGATCAGTTATCTTTGATGTTACTATTATAATTGTTTAGAGGCACCATGAACCCTGCCCATATAAGATGGTGAACTTAATTAACAAATGTTGTGTGTGTTCTGACTACTCCAAAGACCAGCCGTTCCCCAGTCTCTCTCACTCTCCGTGGATCTCCCTATTCCCTGAGACACGACAATATTGAAATTAGGCCAATTAACCTTACAATTGCCTCTAAGTGTTCAAGTGAAAGGAAGAGTCACGTCTCTCATTTTAAATAAAAAAAACTAGAAATTATTAAGCTTACCGAGGAAGGCATGTTGAAAGCTGAGACAGACCAAAAGCTAGGCCTCTTGCACCAAACAGTTAGCCAAGTTGTGAATGCAAAGAAAAAGTTCCTGAAATTAAAAGTACTACTCCAGTGAACACGTGAATGATCAGAAAGTGAAACAGCCTTATTGTTGATATGGAGAAAGTTTTAGTGGTCTGGATAGAAGTTCAAACCAGCCACAACATTCTGTTAAGCCAAAGCCTAATCCAGAGCAAGGTCCTAACTCTCTTCAATTCTATGAAGGCTGAGAGAGGTTGAGGAAGCTGCAGAAGAAAAGTTTGAAGTTAGCAGAGGTTGGTTCATGAGGTTTAAGGAAAGAAGCCGTCTCCATAACATAAAAGTGCAAGTTGAAGCATCCCCCTCTTTTTTATTTTTTCCTTTTTTTATCGTGCTTTGGATGAAGGTTTACAAAGCAAATTAATTTCTCATTAAACAGTTAATACACATATTGTTTTATGACATTGGTTGCCAACCCCACGACATGTCAACACTCTCCCTTCTTGACCTTGGGTTCCCCATTGCCAGCTTTCCTGTCCCCTCCTGCCTTCTCATCCTTGCCCCTGGGTTGGTGTGCCCCTTTAGTCTCATTTTAGTTTATGGGCCTGTCTAATCTTTGGATGAAGGGTAAACCTCAGGAGTGACTTCATTACTGAGCTATATGGGTGTCTGGGGGCCATACTCTTCGAGGTTTCTCCAGTCTCTGTGAGACCAGTAAGTCTGGTCTTTTTCTGTGAGTTAGAATTTTGTTCTATGTTTATCTTCAGCTATGCCTGGGCCCCTCTATTGTGATCCCTGTCAGAGCAGTCAGTGGTGGTAGCTGGGCACCATCTAGTTGTGCTGGACTCAGTCTGATGGAGTCTGTGGTAGTTGTGGTCCATTAGTCCTTTGGACTAATCTCTCCTTTGTGTCTTTGGTTTTCTTCATTCTCCCTTGCTCCAGACAGGGTGGGACCAGTGGAGTATCTTAGATGGCCTTTCACGCTGTTAAGACCCCAGATGCTACTCACCAAAGTAGGATGTAGAACATTTTCTTCATAAACTGTGTTATGCCAGTTGAGCTAGATGCTCCCCGAGACCATGGTCTCCAGCCATCATCCTAGTAGTTCGGTCCCTCAGGGAGTTTGGATGTGTCTATGAAGCTTCCATGACCTCACCTTGGACAGGTTGTGCTGACTTTGCCAGTATCATGTACTCTTTCCTTTCCCCAAAGTTACCACTTATCTACTGTCTAGTTAGTGTTTTTCCATCCCCAACCCTCCCCTCTCTCATAACCATCAAAGATTGTTTCTTTTTGTATGAAAACCTTTTCATGAGTTTTTATAATAGTGATTTCATGCAGTATTTGTCCTTTTGTTATTGACTTATTACACTCAGCATCATGCCCCCCAGATTCATCCATATTGTTAGATGCTTCACAGTTTCATCATTGTTCTTTACTGTTGCACTGTATTCAATTGTGTGTATGTACCATAGTTTGTTCATCCATTCATCTGTTGATGTGCACTTAGGTTGTTTCCATCTCTTTGCTATAGTGAATAATGCTGCAATGAATATAGGTATGCATATGTCTATTCGTGTGATGGCTCTGATTTATCTAGGATGTATTCCTAGGAGTGGATTTGCTGGATCTTATGGTATTTCTATTTCTGGCTTTTCAAGGAAGCACCATATCATTTTCCAAAATGGTTGTACCATTTTGCATTCCCACCAGCAGTGCGTAAGAGTTCCAGTTTCTCCGTAGCCTCTTTAACATTTATTATTATTATTATTTTTTTTTTTTTTTTGATTCGTGCCAGTAATGTCGGGGTGAGATGGTATCTCACTGTAGTTTTGATTTGCATTTCTGTAATGGCTACTCATCTCGAGTATTTCCTCATCTGTCTGTTAGCCTCCTGAATGTCTTCTTTGGTGAAGCATCTGTTCATATCCTTTGCCCAGTTTTTAACTGGATTATTTGACTTTTTGGTGTAGAGGTGTTAGATTTTCCTATAGATTTTAGAGATTAGACCCTTGTCAGATTTGTCATAGACAAAAATTTTTCCCAGTCTGTAGGTTCTCTTTTTATTCTTTTGGTAAAATATTTTGGTGAGCATAAGTGTTTAATTTTTAGAAGATCCCAGTTATCTAGCTTATCTTCTGATGTCTGTGTATTGTTAGTTATAGTTTATATCCTGTTTATACCATGTATTAGGACCTCTAGCATTGACCCTATTTTTTCTTCTATGATATTTATAGTGTTTGGTTCATATTTAGGTCTCTAATTGATTTTGAATTAGTTTTTGTGTATGATGTGAGGTATGGGTCCTGTTTCTTTTTTTTCTTTTTTTTTTTTTTTT
>NW_004444018.1:3016713-3031246 GCF_000243295.1 Trichechus manatus latirostris
CCTTATCTTCCTAGATTTGAGCCAGTCTATTATTACTTGGTATCACTTGACTTCCTCTCCATTAGAAGGTTCTATAACTTCTGTTGTTCTGATGCTGTTGTCATTTACAGATTAACCTCTCTGGTTCCCTTTTGTAATTCTTTTGGTTTTGCATAGTCCTTAAGAGTTCATTTCCTCGGTTGGTATCTGCTTAGTACAATCCTGTGTCCTGTATTCAGCCTGTGGTCTGGTATTGTTTGTTCTCAGTTCAAAGATCTTCCTTTAATAAGTCTTGTAAGTTTGGTTTGGTTTTTACATAGTCCCTTAATTTCTGTTTATCTGGAAATGACCTAATTTCACCATCATATTTGAACGAGAGTGTTGCAGGATATATTATTCTTGGCTGGCAGTTTTTTTCTTTCAAGGTTTTATATGTCATCCCATTGCCTTCTTGCCTGCATAGTTTCTGCCGAAAAATCCGAGCTTAATCTTACTGTTTCTCCTCTGTATGTGACTTTGTATTTTTCTTGAGCTGCTCTCAGGATTCTTTGTTTGTCTTTGATTTTAGCGAGTGTGATGATGATATGCCTTGGTGATTTTCTTTTGGGGTCCTATATGGGGTTCGTTGAGCTTCTTGGATGGTCAGCTTTTCATCTTTCATGATATTGCGGAAGTGTCATGGACTGAATTGTGTCCCCCAAAAATTATCTGTCAACTTGGCTGGGTCATGATCCCCAGTATTGGCGATTATGTAATCTGATGTGATTTCCGTATGTGTTGTAAACTCTATCACTATGATGAGGTTATATGTGGTCTCCTTATGTGTTGTAAATTCTGTCACTGTGATGAGGTTATACTGATGAGGTTTACAAAATTGGATAGTGTCTTAATCCAATCTCTTTTGAGATATAAAAGAGAGAATCGAGCAGAGACACATGGGAACCTCACACCAGCAAGAAAGTAGTGCTGGAAGCAAAGCATGTCCTTTGGACCTGAGGTTCCTGTGCTGAGATGCTCCCAGACCAAGGGAAAACTGATGCATCACCAGGACCTTTTCCCAGAGCCTACAGAGAGAGAAAGCCTTCTCCTGGAGCTGACGCCCTGAATTTGGACTTGTAGCCTACTGGACTGTGAGAGAATAAATTTCTCTTTGTTAAAACCATCCACTCGTGGTATTTCTGTTAGAGCAGCACTAGATGACCAAGATAGAAAGTTTTCTGTCAGCAATTCTTCAGTGATCCTCTCTGTGTCTTCTGTTTTATCCCCCTGTTCTGGAACTCCAGTCACTCACAGGTTTTTGCTTTTGATTGTATCCCACATAATTATCAGGGTTTCTTCATTTTTCTTCATTCTTTTTTCTGATTTTTCCTCAAACAGAGTTGTATCCAAATGTTTGTCTTCAGTTTCGCTGATCTGTCTTCCATCATTTCAAACCAGCTCCTCAGCCCTTCTATGACACTGTCCATTTCTGAAATCTTGTTGTTTATCTTTTGGATTTCTAATTGTTGTTTTTGTATGTTTTCGAGTTGTGAATTTATTTTGGCATTTTGTTCCTGTATTATTTTCTTGAATTCTTCCATTTTTTGTCTGTATTTTCCATGAATTTGTCCATTTTTTCCTCATTTTTGTCTGTTTTTTGCTTCAGCTCTTGGATAATTTTGAATATTAGAGATTTGAATTCCCTATCACTTAGGTCTAGTGCCTTTTCTTCTACTGGAAGGTCATCTGGTGTTTTATTTTGGACGCCTTCTGGAACCATCCTGTCCTATTTTTGTAAACGTTTTGATATTATCTGCTGTCTTTGGGGCATTCAGTGGTTATTTTCCTTGTTTATTGATTGTAGATTTGTTTGTTTTGTCCTGCTTTTTTGTTTTATTTGGTTATGTCTGAGTAGGCGGGCTGTGCGTTCTATGTTGTTTGCTCATCTGTGGGCATGATACTTTTCACTTCCTTCCACAGTGGGCAGGGTCAGTCACTCAGGTATGGTACAGCAAGGCAGGTCCAGCTGAAGGGGAGTTACTGTGATAGGTTTTTTGTGGCATGTACCAGGTTTGACAGTGCAGACCAGGAATCAGTGCAGGGCAGGTTCCAGTAGGCCGTGCCTGTGCTGCTTGGGAGTGTGATGTTCACTGCACGGTGCAGGTAGGCAGGAAGGAGGGGGTAGATTGTGATATGTGGAGCTAAGATGGGTATGAGAAAGATGAGAGAGGAGAGAGGAACAGGAGCCAAAACCATACACACAAACAAAAAAAGAGTGCTAAGCGAGCTTGCTGTTGAAGAGATGAGAGACTGAGAAATGGGAAAAACAAAAAGAAAAAAATGAATAAATCAAGAAACTGGAAATAGAGAAAGACAAAAAGGGAATAAGAGAGAGAAGAAAACTAAACAAAGAAATGAAAAAAACAAACAGAAAACAAGAAAAAAGAAATGCCCCCAGGGATGTCCCTGTGCGTCTGTGCAGAGTAAGGGACTAGCTTTCAAGCCGTGTGGTACTTCCCGGCTAGAAGGGGCTCCCAAGCTGAGAAAAGAAAAAGAAACAAACAAATCAAAACAGAACAAATCAGAACAAACAAACAAACAAAAAAAACCCTGGGGGTCCCACCAGCATGGCACCTCGGGCTGGGAAGCAGTTTCACAGTCGAGCAGTGTTTCGCAGCCTTTCAGCAAGAAGCAAAGATGGTGCACGGAGCCAGGTATTTGAGAGAAAGGAGGGGGAGATGGTGATAGATAAGGAAGAAATCTAAAGAAGCGGAAAAAAGCAACACCAGCAGCCAACAAATGGCACTCAGGGAGGTGGCCAGTGCAGGCAGGTAGAATCCAAGTGGCAGTGGGGGAAGCTCGTGCTTCCCGGCCAATAGACTGTGGCTGCAGGCAGCAGAGGAGGCTAAGTAGGGATGAAGAAGGGTGGGGGGTGGGAAGGCCTATATCGTGGGTTACCGTTTGTTCTGTCTCCTGCTGGAAGCTCCATGAAGCTGCTTTCTCATACCTACTGTTCGCTGATCTCCAATAGGAGTCTAAGATGGCAGATCCGTGCTGCGGTAGCTGATAGGGGACCTCTGCATGTATCTCTCCTCATGCTCTGTTCTCGGTCAGTTTCTTATTCCATTCAGTGCTTGGCTGAGTCCTTTTTTCTCTTCATTTGATGCTTAGGGTTTCGGGATTGACGTGTGACTCTGTTTGACTTAGTTTTTCTAATCTTTGCTGCAGAGGGACGGCATGGTGCTTCTGACTGTAGCACCATGTTGCCCAGAAGTCAGAATCCAACTGATTTTTGTATGTTTATCTTGTATTCTGCTACTCTGCTGCATCTTTCTATTAGTTCCAGTAGTTTTCTTGTGGAGTCTTTTGGGTTGTTTATGTATAGTATCATATCATCCGAAGTAGGGTAGGTTTTACTTCTTCCCTACCATTGTGCACGCCCTCTATTCTTTTTCTTGCCTTGATGCTCTAGCTAGGACTTCCAGCACAATGTTAAATAGGAGTGGTGATAAAGGGCATCCACGTCTTGTTCCTGTTCTCAAGGGGAATGTTTTCAGCCTCTCTCCAATAAGAATGATGTTGACTGTTGGTTTTGTATAGATGCCCTTATTATGTTGAGGAATTTCCCTTCTATACCTATTTTATTGAGAGTTTTTATCAGGAATACTTGTTGGACTTTGTTGAATACCTTTTCTGTATCGATTGAGATACTCATGTGATTCTTTTGTTTTATTTCTGTGGTGGACTATGTTGATTGATTTTCTGATGTTGAACCATCCTTGCGTACCTGGTGTGAATCCCACTTGGTCATAGTGGATTATTTTTTTGATATAATGCTGAATTCTATTGGCTAGAATTTTGTTGAGAATTTTTGCATCTACATTCATGAGAGATACTGGTCTGTAATTTTCTTTTTTTGTGGTGTCTTTGCCTGGTTTTGATGTAAGGGTTATGCTGGCTTCATAGAATGCATTCAGAAGTATCCCTTCCTTTTTGTGTTTTGAAATAGTTTAAGTAGTACTGGTGCAAGTTTTTCTCTGAATGTTTGGTAGAATTCTCCAGTGAAGCCTTCTGACACAGGGCTTTTTTGTTGTTGTTGTTGAGAGTTTTTTTTTTTTTTTTTAATTACCTTGTCAATCTCTTCTATTGTTATAGGTCTGTTCAGATTTTCTACTTCAGTTTGTGTTAGCTTATGTAAGTAGTGTGTTTCTAGAAATTTGTCCATTTCCTTTAGGTTCTCAAATTTGTTTGAGTGTAGTTTTTCACAGTACTCTGTTATGATCCTTTTTATTTTGGTTGGCTCTGTTGTAATGTCCACCATTTTGTTTCTTATCGGGGTTATTTGCGTCCTCTCCTATTTTTCTTTTGTCATTTTGGCAAATGCTTTGTCAATTTTGTTGATCCTTTCAAACAACCAACTTTTGGTTTTGTTGATTCTTTCTATTGTTTTTCTATCTCTATTTCATTTATTTCTGCTCTGATCTTTATTATTTCTTTTCTTCTGGTGGCTGTGGGCTTCTTTTGCTGTACTGTTTCTATTTGTTTGAGTTCTATAGCTAATGTTTTGATTTTGTCCCTTTTTTGATGTGTGCATCTGTTGCTATAAATTGACCTCTGAGCACTGCCTTTGCTGTGTCCCAAAGGTTTTGGTATGATGTGTTTTCATTCCCATTTGATTATAGGAATTTTTCGATTCCATCTTTGATTTCTTCTATTACCCAGAGGTTTTTAAGCAGTGTTATTCAGTTTCCATATATTTGATTTTTTTTCCTTGCTCTTCCTGTTATTAATTTCTGCTTTTATGACTTTGTGATCAGAGAAGATGCTTTGTATTATCTCAGTGTTTTGGATTTTGTTGAGGGTTGCTTTATGGCCTAAAGTGTGGTCTATTCTGGAGAACATTGTATGTGCAATGGAAAAGAATGTGTGCTTTGCTGCTGTTGGGTGGAGTGTTCTGTATATGTCTATGAGATCAAGTTGGCTGATTGTGGCCTTTAGATCTTCTGTATCTTTGTTGAGGTTCTTTCTAGATGTTCTGTCCTTTACCAAGAGTGGTGTGTTGAAATCTCCTACAATTTTTCTGGAGCTGTCAATTTCTCTTTTCAGTGCTGTTAGAGTTTATTTTATGTATTTTGGAGGCTCCATCTCTTGATAGGGGAGCTCTGCACACTGACAGAGTAGGGTGGAATTATTTGGGGCCATCTTGAGGACCAGCTGTCACACTTGTCCCACTTACAGATTGTCATTCCATTTACCTAAGGTGGGGCTTCAGGATCTGTATATTTCACAACCATCCCAGGGGCTGCACCCTGAAGGACACTTCTCTGGGGAACTTTCATCAGATAATGGAGAGTAAGACTTTTATTTTGGCAATGTTGTCTCTAGCAGTTAACCGTAAAAGAAATCCAGGAAGGGCCAAGAGGAAAATGTTACTTTTCCCCCTGGATTTTAACCATACGTTGTTATCTCCATTATCATGGATAATTAAAGAATGGTTGTAGAGTCATCATTGTTTTTGTTAAGGTCAACAAGCACTAGTTGGGGATGAAGCCATGGTCCACAGTGTTAAGGAGCTAGCAGGTGGGAAAGAAGAGGCTCCCGTTAGTGCCTTCTGGAGAGAACTGGCACTTCCTGCACTCAGCTGAGAGCACAGGCCCAGCATTCCCTTCCTGGGCCACTCATTGAGCAGGCTGTGGCTTGGCAGTTAGCTCATGGTCCCCCGGGAAAAGCTTGCAGAGCTGAGGCTGCAGGTGGATGTGCAAAATCCCCACCTGGACTCTCAGAGAGCCTTCCTGACCTCAGAGGATGGATTTTTAGGAAGGGGAGGCAGCTGGGAGGCCGCTTTCAGATGCAGGAATAGTTGGTGTTGGGGTGAGGGTGAAGTAGGGCCAGATATCCAGTGAGAAGGGCCCTCTAGATGGCTTGGGTGGGGGTTCTCTTGCTTTTCCCTGGAACCTCAGGGTATGTCCCGAAACCCCCTACACACACACACACACACACACACACCCATTGTTCTTTATCACTCTCCCCTACTGACCTTCTTCAGAGTAATGTATAGTCATACATTTATTTATTTGTTCATTTACTTACTTTTGGGTTCCCCACTGGATTGTGAACCCCACCAGGGTCAGGGCCACATTCATTTTATCTTCCAGTGAGAGTGCAAGGCACGAGGCTAGCATTGAGTAAATGAAACAGGTTTATCATAACAGAGTATGAACATTTGTCTACATGTTCTTTCCTCCAGCAAATACTGACTGAGCATCTGCTCTGCCTAGATGCCAAGGATACAGCAATGAAAAAAATAGATACAGTCCCTCACCTCCTGAGCACCCAAGGAGATGGGAGGCAGACAGTAAACAAAACGAATAAGTAAATTGTACCATAAATGTGATTCATGCTATGGAAAAAAATAGAGCAGGAAAGAGAGGAGGCTGTGCTGCCAGTGTCAGCTTGAAATAAGATTGTCAAGGAAAGCCTGAGTGAGAAGGAGAGACTTGAAGGAGCCAAGAAAGCAATATGTTAATAAGCATGTGTGGACATATTAGTGGAGGTGGACTTGTAGACTCATGCTGAGCTTTGCTTGTGGTCAATTATAAAGCATCCAGAAACCACAAGAGAGGGTAGCGTATGTGTATATGTGTGCACAGGAGTGTGTGCTTATGCATGTGTGTGGTGTGTGTTTCATGTGTGTGTGCATGTGTGTGTGTGTCTGCATGTCTCTGTGTCGTGTGTGCATGTGTGTGTACACGTGTATGCATGTGTGTACATGTATGGATACGTTTCTCAGTGTGTGCATGTGCATATATGCTTACACAGTATGTGCATGTATGCACATGCATGTGATATGTGTGCATGTGTGTGTATGTGTGCAGCCTACTGCTCAGAACATAGGTCCTGGAACTAGTCTTCCTGGTTTGAGTCTGAGCTCTGCCACTTCTCTAGCTGTGTGACCTAAGGGAAATTTCTCAGCCTCTTTGTGCCTCTACTTCCTTATCTGTAAAATGGGGTACAATGAACTCATGGTTGTTGTGGGGATTAAATAAGTCCAAACCTGTAAAGCATTTACAACAAGGTGTGGATTGCACAAGGCAAGCACTCAGCATCACTATTCATATTCCTAAAGAGGCATTTGGGGTTTAGTTTTGATACTTCAATAATCCTCTCTCTCTCTCTCTTTTCAGGGAAGTGAAAAAGAGAACTGATGAGGATGACAGCAAATCCATTACCAACTTGACTGGGACCAACTCCAAAAAGTCAACACAGATGAAGAATTGTTGTAATGGTTAAACCCAGAACACCCTTGGCCTCTGAAGCCTTCCTTTTCAGCAGGCTGAATTGGTGTGACTCATTTGGTTTTTACATACAGTGGTGTATCCTTCAACCACTGTCACATGGAGGGTTACAGCGTGGGAAATTCAGGACCTCCCTCATGTCTCAATGAGCTATTGGGCCCTCAGGTTAGATGTTGTCCTGTCCTTAGTCTAAAAAGATAAAGCATAAATGTTTTTAAAGTGGTAAAGAAAAAATCACATGCTTGGATAAGTTACAGAGGAAACTTGCTGACATACATAATTAGATTCATATGGTAGCTGGCTTTGTTAGGTAACCCACGACAATATTTTCTTAAAATATTTGATGCTAGTTAAAGGGGATCTCATACTACCTTGGCTGTTAAGTAGCCTTGTGGTCTTGGACAGGTCACCAGCCCACATTAGATCTGTTTCCTCCTCGGCATCTCCCACATCCCATAGGGCTTCACCAACAGGAAGGCACGATGGCCCACAGTTAACAAGGACTCCGGTTATTGGTGATTTTTCAGTATGGGTGTATTGATTTTTCTCACTTCTGAAATAAGCAGAATTTAGTTCAAAAAATGGTAATATTCTAGGCTCCAGTGGAAATAGAAAAATCTATTTTTTTATATATAAAGAAAGCATTTTGAGACAAAAAATAGTTGTATATATAAAAGGGCATTTTATAATATCAGAATACTAAAAAGTCAGTTGTTTAGCAAAACATTCAAAGCCACATAATACTAAAAGTTGTCACTCTTCACTTAAAAAGATAACCTGATGATGCAGTGGTTAAAGTGCTCAGCTACTAAGCTAAAAGTTGGTGTCTTCAACCCACCAGCCTGTCTGCAGGAGAAAGATGTGGCGGTCTGCTTCCATAAAGATTTACAGACTTGGAAACCCTATGAGGCAGTTGTACTCTGTCCTGTAGGGTTGCTATCTGTCTGAATGGACTCCATGGCAGTGCATTTTTGGGTTTTATTGGTTGCCAGGGGCTGTGGGAAGAAGGGAGTGGGAAGTGACTACTAACGAGTACAGGATTTCTTTTTGGGTTGATGAAAATGCTCTGGAATTAGATAGTAGTGACAGTTGCACAACTTTGTAAACATCCTAAAAACCACTGAATTGTACACATTAAAATTAAGGGTGAATTTTATGGCTTGTAAATTATATCTCATTAAAAAAATACACTAGCCCTTAAAACAGTTTAACATTTTGCCAAATCAAAACAACGCATGCTAAGTTCAAATCTTCCCAGGGTTTTTAAAAGCACAGTCCCCGATATCATGCAAATCCCCTGAGTGCCCAATTGTCAGCATTAGCTCCCACACATAATAAACAATGAAAGAAATGTTATGCTTGGTGTTTTGAAAATAATTTCTTTAAAATGGAATTGCCATTAAGAAAGGAAAGCCAGAGCCCTTTGTTTAACATGAAGAGTGGACTAAGCTCCTGGGGGTGGTGAGGTCTTGCTCTCATTCTAGAAACTGCAGAGCCTCCCAGACCTCCCCACTGGAACGTCTCTAACAGCCAAAGGAGTCATTGCCTGTCCTTGGTGGGACAGAGACACCAGGTTTCATTGGCCTGAACCAATTAAATTATTCACAGCAGGAGATTCACTTACCTTTGTTCATATAGGTCCAGACCCCAAGTAACTTGCTGAAGAAGCTTGAATCGTATCTGTTATTTATTGTGTTATTGTTGTTGTCCAGTCAATTCTGACTCATGGTGACCCCATGTGTGTTAGAATAGAGTTGCGCTCCATACGGTTTTCAATGGCTAGTTTTTCAGAAGTCGATCGCCAGGCCTGTCTTTCAGGGTGCCGCTCAGTGGGTTCGAACCACCAACCTTTCAGCTAGTAGTTAAGCACTTAACCGTTTGTGCCACCCAGGGGCTCCTAATTATTGTATTATATAAACTAAAAATATTCTTCTTATTGAATTAAAACAATTCTATGGAATGATCTTTTTACTGTTTATGATTTTTATGATCAAACCTTAAATTCTTCTAGCTTCATTTTTTATAATGAAAATTGAGCAGACATGTTACACGAAAACATTGTAAATAGCCATGACAACATGTAACTTTTGAAAACATGCCTTTTCTCTTTTTTGAGGACATCTGGAATTTTTACTGGAAATTGGATCTGTGCTTAACAGTTCCAGCAAGAATACCTGGTTCATAGAAGAAAAGAGTGCTTTTTTTGGTCCCGGGGAAAAGATGACATTTTTTACCAAAGAGGCTGACTTGTGGTGAATTGTCAAAATAAACAGGGGACTAAGGAACTGTTATTTTTGTGACATGGTGAGACAATGTTTTGCTACTGCTGTTTGCCTCATTAGTATCTCGAGCTCAGATTAAATTGGAGCTGATACATATAGTATGTGTTGCCATATGGGACACGTTCTAGCTGTTTGGTGCAATTGCACAAATCTGTCTTAGTATACATGTTATTTTGTTACCTTTATTTATTTCCCCCCAACGTGTCTCTTTATATTTGTCTTACAACCTGTAAATAAGAGTATATGTTAGATACAGAAGTATTAACTTGGTCCTTCCCTCTGGACTGGGCCAGTGCACCCAGATTTATTGAAGATTACATAGGTGTCTTCGGTGGACAAAGCAACCATCTTTAACGATTTGAACCTGGGTAAATATTTTGGCAACATGGCAACATAATCCAGATTAGAGACTGATAGCCCTGGTTAGCTCTTGTTTAAAGAAAAACTACTTAAAGCTCTTTCAGCTATATGGCTGGGAGATCGTTACCAACGTATTGATTTTATGATGTTCTTAAATATAGAATGTATTTTTGGCAAGAACAAAAGTATTGTATGCTTTTATCTTAGGCTTACTTTGACATATTTGCATATTCCTATGCAAGTAACTCACCTTGCCTCTATTTCTGTTTGAGATCTGTTAAAATCACAACTGTGGTGCACTCCTGTTTTATGTGTCCTGACACATTGGATAATAATTTAACTTCGTCCTGGAAAAGAATGTGGGATAAAGAGACATTTTTTTCACTCTTAACTTTTAGCCTCATGTATTTTCTTAATTTATTTTTTCCACTAGCTGCTTTCTATGACATATGTGACATTTGATTATTTAATACTAATGGGATTTGCATAAACCCAAGTTGCATAACCCTCCTGCTGAAGATAAAATTGAGGTTAAAGATAAAGATTTATTTTCCTATTTGTACAGTGATCGGCTTCAGAGTGATGGTTTGGTGGGCTTTTATTGTATATGTGTGTAAGAAATTTCATGTGTACATATTAAGTAGGCCTCTGAGTATTGTCTAATTGTTTTATGATTTTGATTTATATGGTTTGCATTTTCATAGCATGGGCCATATTTCATTTATACTGTTTATTCCCCTTCAAACCATTAAATAATTATACCATAAAGTATA
The DNA here is from genome assembly GCF_000243295.1 of Trichechus manatus latirostris. Lineage (NCBI taxonomy): Eukaryota > Metazoa > Chordata > Mammalia > Sirenia > Trichechidae > Trichechus > Trichechus manatus. The sequence goes on from NW_004444018.1 coordinate 3,027,382, forward strand.
ATTTTTACAGAAATGCAAATGTCTAAGGAACTACAAATATTTCCTGCATTGTAAATTCAATAAAGCATGCTTCCTTTGGCCGTTTGGGTGTTTCCTTCAGCTTTATTGCAGGTATCCCTGAAGTTATTTTGATTCTAAGATGTATCTGCATTAAACTGTATCTCTAAAACACTTATTTGTCTGGCCTTGCCAAGTTGGCTGGTGAGAGCAAAGAATGGCAGATGCCTTCAGAAAATGATCCTGGTGTACAGGGCTAAGGCCCAGCCAAGCCCTCTTGGTCAACAGGGTAGCAGGTAGACCAGCTTGGGATGTGACAGTCAGCAATAGCGAGAATTTTCAGGATGTGCTCTGTCCATCATAACCTCACGTGGGTTGGACCCTTTCTCTAACACTCATTCCACTCTCCCCCATTAGCTACCTAGCTAACTCCTACTCATCCTCCCATTTTAGCTTAAACAAAACTTGCACCAGGAAGTTTTAGCTGACAAGATCATAAAAGAGGCCATCTCCTCATCAACTGGGGAAAATGGAGCCATTGGTAATTCCAGCTATGCAGCAACTTGGAAAATGTGCATTCCCACAGACTTCTCCCACCCAGCTATGCAGTTAATGTGCAGCCTGTGCCTCTTAACCTTTTAAAGCTGTTCGAATGGCTGTAAGCAGCAATGGCCCTTTGAGGAGTTTACAGCTCCTGAGATTTTAGACTCAGTGGGCTTTCAGTGGGAGCACTGAGCACGCACACACACACACACACACACACACACACACACACACACACACACGAGTAAAAAATGCATTGGAGCAGGGAGGGTGGACCAAGTGCACATGGTCTACCATAAAAGATGCCTAGCTGCTTCCTGGATGGAACAATCAATTAAGGACTTGACTACTAACTAAAAGGTTGGCAGTTCAAACCCACCCAGAGGCCACTTGGAAGAAAGGCCTGGTGATTGATTCTGAGGGGTCGCAGCTTGAAAACTATGAGGCAGATCTATTCTACCTACATGAGGTCACTGTTAGTTGGAACTGACTTGATGGCAATTGGTTTGGTATTTCTTAAGCTGTCTGCCAAGAGGGTAGCACAAAGCCTCAATCAGACTTGTGATTAGCTCGTATTCCAGCAAGACACAGACAGATATGCACTTCTTATTGTAGATGGGGAAAGGAACATTTCCTAAGTATTTACTATGTCCTACATGCTTTTTACGTGTTTTCTCATGTTATCCTTCCAGTAACTCCTGTTTCAACAGATGAGGAAACAGACTTAGTAAAGTTGAGTGACCAAGCTCTGTTGATTCAGGGACTAAATGGCTGAGCTGACATTCAAAGCCAGGTCCGTTGGAGTCCTGCTGTTAAAAAACAATGAAAGCATGGAGGCGGGGCCAAGATGGCGGAGTAGTCAGATGCTTCCGGTGGACCCTCTTACAACAAAGTCCCAAAACAACAAATGAATCAATTATATATGGCAGTCTTGGAGCCCTGAATATCAAAGGCAGAACTGAGGAGCCAAACTGAGTGGCAGGGGTAGGGAGAGATGATTAGGAAGCAGCAAGGAGTTACCAGTCCTGACCTGGCGAGAGCCTGAGCCCTTCAGGCCTGATCAGCTCAAGGGTGAGCAGTGAGGCAGGCAAGCAGTGGTGATTGGGAGAGCGTTTTCTGCACCGGGAGAGACCCAGCACCAGAGAGTCTACACAGCCACCCAGAACCATTGAGAAACAACCCGGTATAGACAAAAGACAAGTACTTGCATACGGCCTACCGCATGGATCAAAAACACCCCCCCTTAGGGAAAAACCTATCTCCCATTTACCTCCCTGCTCCCTGATCTGCACTGGGTCCCGGAAAGGCTTCAGCAAATGCCGAGTCCCCTGGGCCAGAAGTATGATCCGTCACACACCCGGAGCCATTCTCCTTGCCTTGGAGAGTGAACAAATTAACAAACGGGAAAAAATAAACTGCTGGCTCCCCTAAGCCAGGAACCCAGGGTAGGCAGAGCTCCTTTGCCTAGGCACAGGCATAAGGGATCCACGAACTTTGAATGCCTTTCCCCCTGCATAGACTTGTGTGGGCCCATTTCAACAGCGTAGGCCCTCATTACCACAGTACAACAGGTTATATACCAGAAGTCTAAATTTAACTGTTTCAGCTGTGAAGTGGTAGGTTCTTGACGTTTGACACTGCTCTGCCCATTAAGCAGTGTCTTCACCTACCCACATCAGGGGCCTGAGGACTGGTGGCTCCATCCACGCCACCTAGCCACCTGCAATAGGGGCCCATGAATAAGAGATGCCCCCTAGTCCTTACAGCCAACAGCATTAGGTGCTCATAGTCCAGCTGCAAAACCCACCCACTATGTGCTCTAGGGAACAGGGACACACCTTCCTCCTGGTCACTCGGGGGCAGCCGTCAGCACCCTGCCTTGCTCAGAGTGTGTCCCCCTGCTGCAGCCAGATGCCCGTGCCTACACTAATCACCAATGCCTGTCTAGGACTGTAAGTGAGAGCCTACACCACACACTTGGTGGCTATCTACCTGGGCACCTGAGCTGAATCCATACAGGAGGAGTGGGAAGACTCCTGAGCTCACATACCTAGTAACAGATCTAACCACCTGGTGACAGGACATTAGAGCTTCAAAGTTGCCAATAAACAAACTAGCGCATACAAGCAGTCTATTTGGGCATATCGAAACAAAACAAGCTAGGGCACAGTAAGCAAACATAAAATAAATAAACATAATAACTTATTGATGGCTCAGAGACAACAGTCAATATCAAATCACATAAAGAGGCAGTCCATGATGGCTTCAGCAAGCTCCCAAAATAATCTAGAAATTTTTCAGAGGAGGAAAATTTCTTGGAATTACTGGAGGCAGAATACAAAAGATTAATATACAGAACTCTTCAAGAAATTAGGAAGGAAACTAAGCAAAATGCAGAACACGCAATAGAAGAAATTAAAAAGAATACAGAAGAACATACTGACAAATTTAACAGGCTGCAAGAATCCACAGAGACACAGCAATCAGAAATCCAGAAGATTAACAATAAAATTTCAGACTTAACTCAACAGAAAGTCATAGGAGCAGAATTGAGGCAATAGAAGTCAGGATTAGTGAGATTGAAGATAAAGCACTTGACACCAACTTATTTGAGGAAAAATCAGATAAAAGATTTTAAAAAATGAAGAAACCCTAAGAATTATGTGGGACTCCATTAAGAGGAATAACCTATGAGTGATTGGAGTACCAGAACATGGGGGATCACAAAAAATACAGTGAGAATTGTTGAAGATTTGTTGGCAGAAAATTTCCCTGATATCATGAAAGATGACAAGGTATCTATCCAAGATTCTCTTAGAACGCCACATAAGGTAGATCCCAAAAGAAAGTCACCAAGACATATTATAATCAAACTTTCCAAAACCAAAGTTAAAGAGAGAATTTTAAGAGTGGCTAGGGATAAATGAAAAGTCATCTAAAAAGGAGAGACAATAAGAATAAGCTCAAACTACTCAGCAGAAACCATGCAGGCAAGAAGGCAATGTGATGACATATATAAAGCCTTGAAGGAAAAAAACTGCCAGCGAAGAATTACATATCCAGCAAAACTGTCTCTCAGATATGATGGTGAAATTAGGGCATTTCCAGATAAACACAAGTTTAGGGAATTTGAAAAACCAAACCAAAATTACAAGAAATACTAAAGGGACTCTTTCAGTTAGAAAATCAGTAACATCAGATAACAACCCAAGACTAGAACACAGGACAGAGCAACCAGATATCAACCCAGACAGGGAAGTCACAAAAGTAAATCAAAGCTAAAACACTGAAAATAAGGAAACAGATGTCAATATGTAAAAGATGA
>NW_004444018.1:3032316-3033433 GCF_000243295.1 Trichechus manatus latirostris
CCATAAAGCCATACAAGTAGAAATCAAGAACAGAAAAAGCAAAGAAAAAAAAAAATCAAACACATGGAAACTGAACAACACATTGCTCAAAAACTGCTGGGTTATAGAAGAAATTAAGGGTGGAATAAAGAAACTCATAGAATCAAACGAGAATGAAACACATCCTACCAGAACCTTTGGGACACAGCAAAAGCAGTGCTCAGAAGTCAGTTTATAGGAATAAATGAACACATCCAAAAAGAAAAAAGGGCCATAATCAAAACATTAACCCTACAACTGGAACAAGTAGAAAGAGAACAGCAAAAGAAGCCCTCAGGTGCCAGAAGAAAGAAAATAATAAGAATTAGAGCAGAATTAAATGAAATAGTGAATAGAAAAACAATTGAAAGAGTAAACAAGTCCAAAAGCTGGTTCTTCAAAAAGATCAACAAAATTGATAAACCATTTGCCAAACTGACAAAAGAAAAATAGGAGATGAAGCAAATAACCCATATAAGAAATGAGATGGGTCATATCACAACAGACCCAACTGAAATTAAGTGAATCATAACAGAATACCATGAAAAATTGTACTCTAAAAAATTTGAAAACCTAGAGGAAATGGAAAAATTTCTAGAAACTCACTACCTACATAAATTAACACAAATAGAGGTAGAATAACTAAATAAGCCCATAAAAAAAGGAGATTGAAAAGGTAATTAAGAAACTCCCAACAAGAAAAAAAAAAAAGCCCTGGCCCGGACAGCTTCACTGGAGAATTCTACCAAACTTTCAGAGAAGAGTTAACACCACTACTACCAAAGGTATTTCAGAGCATAGAAAATGATAGAATACTCCCAAATTCATTCTATGAAGCCAGCATACCCCTGACACCAAAACTAGGTAAAGACACCACAAAAAAAGAAAATCACAGACCAAATCCCTCATGAACATTGACGCAAAAATCCTCAACAAAATTCTAGCCAATAGAATTCAGCAACATATCAAAAAAATAATTCACCATGATCGAATGACATTTATTCCAGGTATGCAGGGATGGTTCAACATTAGAAAAACAATCAACATAATCCATCACATAAATAAAACAAAAGACAAGAACCACATGATCTTATCAATC
>NW_004444018.1:3034440-3040341 GCF_000243295.1 Trichechus manatus latirostris
ATAACTGGATATCCATCTGCAAAAAACTGAAACAAGACCCATACCTCACACCATGCACAAAAACTAACTCAAAATGGATCAAAGACTTAAATATAAAATCGAAAACGATAAAGATCACGGAAGAAAAAATAGGGACAATGCTAGGAGTCCTAATACATGGCATAAACAAAATACAAATCATAAATAACAATGCACAAGCACCAGAACAGAGACTAAATAAATGGGAGCTCCTAAAAATCAAACACTTATGCTCATCAAAAGACTTCATCAAAAGAGTCAAAAGATAACCTGCAGACTAGGAAGAAGATTTTGGCTATGACAAATCTGATCAGCGTCTAATCTCTAAAATCTAAAAGAGACTGCAAAACCTCAACAACAAAAAGACAAATAACCCAATTAAAAAATGGGCAAAGTATATGAACAGGCATTTCGCCAAAGAAGATGTTCAGGCAGCTAACAGACACGTGAAGAAATGCTCACGATCATTAGCCATTAGAGAAATGCAGATCAGAACTACAATGAGGTATCATCTCACCCCAACAAGACTAGCATTAATCCAAAAAACACAAAATAAGAAATGCTGGAGAGGTTGTGGAAAGACTGGAACACTTATACACTGTTGGTGGGAATGTAAAATGGTACAACCACTTTGGAAATCAATTTGGTGCTTCCTTGAAAAGCTAGAAATAGAAGTACCGTACGATCCAGCTATCCCGTTCCTTGGAATATATCCTAGAGAGATAAGAACCGTCAAATGAATAGATATATGCACACCCATGTTCATCGCAGCACTGTTCACAATAGCAAAAAGGTTGAAACAACCTAGGTGCCCATCAACGGACGAATGGGTAAACAAACTATGGTATATCTACACAATGGAATACTATGCAATGATAGAGAACAATGATGAAGCTGTGAAACATAACATGGAGGAAGCTGGAACTCATTATGCTGAGTGAATTTAGTCAGTCACAGAAGGACAAACACTGTATATGACCACTATTATAAGAACTCAAGAAAAGGTTTAAACACAGAAGAAAACACTCTTTGATAGTTATGAGGGGGAGGGAGGGAGGGTAAGGGTTATTTACTAACTAGATAGTAGATAAGAATTATCTTAGGTGAAGGGAAGGACAGCATACGCTACAAGGGAAATCAGTACAACTGGACTAATCCAAAGCTGAGAAGTTTCCTGAATACAATCAAACACTTTGAGGGACAGAGTAGGGGTCTGGGGACCATGCTTTCAGGGGACATCTAGGTCAATTGGCATAACAAAGCTTATTAAGAAAATGTTCTACATCCTACTTTGGTGAGTGGTGTCGGGGGTCTTAAGAGCTTGCAAGTGGCCATCTAAGATGCATCAATTGGTCCCAACCACCTGGAGTAAGGGAGAATGAAGAACACCAAAGACACAAGGAAAGTATTAGCCCAAGACACAGAAAGGGCCACATAAACCAGAGACTTCATCAGGCCTGAGACTAGAAGAACTAGATGGTGCCCAGCTATCCCCAAAGACTGCCCTGACAGGGAACACAACAGAGTGTATCTGATGGAGTAGGAGAAAGGTGGGGTGCAGAACTCAAATTCTAGTAAGAAGACCAGACTTAATGGTCTGACTGAGACTGGAGGAACCCCTAAAAGCATGGCTGCAGGATTCTCTATCAGCCCAGAACTAAAACAGTTTCCGAGGCCAACTCTTCAGACAGGGATTGGTCTGGACTCTGGTACATAAAGTGATACTCGTGAGGAGTGTGCCTCTTAGCTCAAGTAGATACAAGAGACTAAATGGTCAGCTTCTGTCCAGAGGTGAGATGGGAAGGCAGAGAGGGTTAGGAGCTGGTTGAATGGACGTGGGGAATCAGGGGTGGAAAGGAGGTGTATGCTGTCACAGTCTGGGGAGAGCAATTAGGGTCGCATAACAATGTATGTATATATTTGTGTATGGGACTAACTTGAAATGTAAACTTCATTTAAACTACCACAATAAAAATAACTTAAAAAAACAATGAAAGCACAAAGAAATTAAAACATAAGGTTTCTTCGAGCAGTTTTTCTAGATGCATATAGGGAGACCATTCTGATTCTAAACAAAAAACAAATGGCTTAATGTAGGCTAGTTACAATGAAGCTCATAAAGAGAAGAGGAGGGAGCAGACTAGAAAAGCAACCATGGGCTAGTCTAAACGTGATTGGCTGAACCCAACCCCTTCTTACTGGATCAGCTAACTTCAGGTTACTAGGTGGTCTTTTGCCTGGCAGAGGGGGGTGGGACATCCATTTGCACAAATCTTTAGGTGTAGTCAGGAGGTTTCAAATGATAAAAGGTGCCTCATCTCTAGGAAGGAAGGGAAATTACCTAAAGGTACATTCTTTGCATTAGATCAACTCTGAGCTAGTTTATGGTTAACAAATGTCTTTGTCACAAAGGGTTTGCAAAGATTTAATTACTGTCAAGCTAGAAGGAACATTCTTCAACTGTTCATCACCTTTTTCCTTAAAACCAGAAAAAACAAGTTAACAATACAAAGTAATTTAGCCGTTCCTGGTGAAAAAAACAATAGTTTTGCAGTTTTTTGGCGCAGGCTTTTACTGTTAATTTGGGGCTCAAGGGTAAGAGAAACTCCTTGAAATCAAAGTAAGATGTCTATTTTTAACTGTATTTCACACCACCACACGCCTTGCCTCAGACAATACATGTCTTAAAGATTACCCGCATTTATTGAATCATAATGTTTCTGGAGAAGAAAACATCTCAGGACTTCATGAACATCATGTGTACCTAAAAGTTGTCCCAGGAAACATCTTTTCTTTCTATTGTCCTGACTCACTGAGCTGAAGTGTCTTGAAGGGGTAGATGACATTAAATGTGATTAATACTCTGTTTCAAGTTCTAGATGGCCATCTGTGGGGTAAAGAATTTAAATTTACCCCAAGAAATTGGAATTTCTGCATTGATCCAAGTGTCTGTATTATTTAAGAGGGCTCCAGACCTGACAGCTTGTGCTAATGAGATGACTCAGGTGGGGCTGGCTGGGCCAGAAAGATCACCTTGTGACCTCATGGGGGGAGGGGAGGCAGGGGAGCATGATTCAATCAATCATGCCTATGCATTGTGCTCCTCCTCCCCACCCCCCTGCCCCGCCACACACACACAGTCTTTGGATATCCCTGGTTGATGAAAGACATCAGTTCAGGATGGATGGCATATCCTTTCTGAGACATGGAAGCTCTGCACTGGGGACCCTCCTAGACCTCGCCCTATATGTCTCTTTTTTATACTGGTGCTGAGTTGTATCCTTTTTGCCTTAATAAAACTGTAATCATAAGTGTAGATATTTCCATGAGTTCTGGGAGTTGTTCTAGCAAATTATCAAACCTGAGGGAGTGATGGGAGGCAGCAGATTAGAAGTTAGGGAGCTGGGAATCCCCAAGTTTATGGCTGCTATCCGGAAGAGGTAGATGAACCCCCTGAATTTGTAGCCAGCAGGTCAAAAATGATGGTGTTCTGGAGAGTCCCAAATTTGCGGCTGACATCTGAAATCTTGGGCAGACTAAGTTGTCTGGAGGACCCTGCCCTTTAACTTGTGAGCCCTGACCTAGCTCCAGGTGGTCAGGGTCAGAGTAAGAAGTGCTGCATGTGCAGCTGGCATCAGAGCAGCAGTTGGGAACTGATTTGAATTGATTTGATTGATCAACACAGTTTACAGTCAGAGAAGTGAGAGCTGGGAATTGGATCTTTCCACATATCACCTGAATGGCCTTTCCCTGTGGCAGACTGGAAGTCCTGTAGTTCTTGTCTTAAAATGTCTGTGGTCTGCATAGAGTTTTCATCCCTCAGTCGTAGGTACTGAAGCTATCATGTTCTCCCTAAGAACCAGTTCTTGATTTCTCAGCTGGACAGTGGACAGAAGGAACACGCTCCTCTCCATGGACCTAGTCCAGTGGGCACACCCAGGATAGAATTACAGAACAGCAGAAGAGGGAGTTTATAGATTATCCATTCCGAACATGTTTGTTTGTTTTTTTAAATTGATGAGATAACTGGTATTCAGGATGACCTGTGATTGTGTGGTTTTGGAACTGGACCCAGGTCCTATCTTCAGGCCAACAGTTCAAGACACCACACTTCCTCCTGCTTTGTAGGACTGGAAACTGAGAGTGTGGGTTGGCTTGCTCTCTCTCTTTCTCTTCTTCCTCCCTTTCTCCTTCCCTCCCTCCCTTTCTCCCTTCCTTCCTCTACTTGTTTCTCATTTCAAAACAGAACACTAAATATGCCCATTACTGTTTTAATAATTAAATTTTTTGGTCTTCATGTCTCTGTGGCCAATCTCAATTACTGCCTGACTCTAAAGACTTATTAACATTTCCTTGATGTTATTCCTCTGATTAATCCCTGCATTAAAAGTATAACGCATTGCACAGCCATGTTCATTGCAGCATTGTTCACAACAGCAAAAAGCTGGAAACAACCTAGAAGCCGATCAACAGATGAATGGATAAACAAACTATGATACATACACACAATGGAGTACTATGCAAGGAGAAAGACCAATGATGAATCTGCAAAGCATTTCATAACATGGATGAATCTGGAAGGCATTATGCTGGGTGAAATAAGTCAGTCACAGAAGGAGAAATATTGTATGAGACCACCACTGTAAAAACTCATGAAAAGGTTTACACACAAAAACAAATAATCTTTAATGGTAACGGGGGGGGGGGGAGGTGGGGGTGGATGAGGATGGAAAAACATAAACATAAACAGACAATAGATAAGTGGTAACTTTCGTGAAGAATAAGGTAGTACACAATATTGGGAAAGCCAGCACAACTTGTATAAGGCAAGGTCATGGAAGTTCCATAGACACATCCAAACTCCCTGAGGGACCGAATTGCTGGGCTGAGGGCTATGGGGATCATGGTCTTTGGGAACATCTAGCTCAATTGGCATAACATACTTTTTTTTTTTTCATTATTAAATATTCAGTTTATTTATAATGCTTTATATCTTCAAGAAGGCAAAATCTGGAGCAGAAACAGCAAATTCCTAACATTTAAAAATCTGAGTGTCGAGTTTAGTGTTCCATCACATTATCTAATATATTTTATAGATGTTTGAAATATCTCATGTCGAAAAAATTTTAATAACTAAAAGTTAATCCCTAGCAAATTAAAAGCAGAATATTTTCACTAAATAACTTGAGAAAAATCACAAGAGAAAACATGGTTCATAAAGAACATGAAAAATAATACTGAAATAATTAATAGAAATGGGTACTAACGTATAAAATATGTAACACATGTTGTTAATTGCTGTCAAGTTGATTCTAACCCCATATATGCAGAGTAGAACTGCTCCACGGGGTTTTTTTTTCCTTTTTTTTTTTATTGTTGTCATTAAATGAAGTTTACATTTCAAGTTAGTCTCCCATGCAGAAATTTATTTTTGCATACGTTGTTATGAGACCCCAACTGCTCACCCCATTCTGTGACAGCACACTCCTCCCCTCTGCCCCTGATTCCCTAAGAACATTCAACCAGCTCCTAACTCTCTCCGCCTTCCCCTCTCACCTCTGGACAGAAGCTGCCCCTTTGGTCTCTTGTATCTACTTGACTAAGAGGCACATTCTTCACAAATATCACTTTATTTCCCACAGTCCAGTCCAATCCCTGTCTGAAGAGTTGGCCTTGGAAATTGTTTTAGTTCTGGGGTGATAGAGTCCAGGGGCCTTGCTTTCCAGGGCACCTCCAGCCTCAGTCAGACCATTAAGTCTGGTCTTCTTACTAGAATTTGAGTTCTGCATCCCATCGTTCTACTGCTCCACCAGGGACCCTCTGTTGTGTTCCCTGTCAGGTTTATGTGGCCCATTCTGTCTCTTGGACTAATACTTTCCTTGT
>NW_004444018.1:3041490-3042615 GCF_000243295.1 Trichechus manatus latirostris
TGCACGGTTTCTGCTGAGTAGTCAGAACTTATTCTAATTGACTCTCCTTTGTAGATGACTTTTCTTTTATCCCTAGCTGCTCTTAAAATTCTCTCTTTATCTATGGTTTTGGTAAGTTTGATTATAATATGTCTTGGTGACTTTCTTTTGGGATCTACCTTATGTGGGGTCCGATGAGCATCTTGGATAGGTATCTTCTCAACTTTCATGATATCAGGGAAATTTCCTGTCAACAAATCTTCAACAATTTTCTTTGTATTTTCTGTTCCCCCTGTTCTGGTACTCCAATCACTCATTGGTTATTTCTCTTGATAGAGTCCTACATGACTCTTAGAGTTTCTTCATTTTTTTAAATTCTTTTATCTGACTTTTCCTCAAATAAGTTGGCATCAAGAGCTTTATCTTCATTGTCACTAATTCTAACTTCTACTGCCTCAATTCTGCTCCTATGTCTTTCTATTGAGTTATCTAATTCTGAAATTTTATTGTTAATCTTCTGGATTTCTGATTGCTGTCTCTCTATGGATTCTTGCAGCCTATTAAATTTGGCATTATGCTCATGAATAACTTTTTTAAGTTCTGTTATTACTTTGTCTGTATGTTCCCTGGATTGTCTGCATTCTGTTGAATTTCCTTTCTAATTTCTAGAAGAGTTCTGTATATTAATCTTTTGCATTCTGCCTCTGGTAATTCCAAGAAGTTCTCTTCCTCCAGAGAATTTATTGATTCTTTATTTTGGGAGCTTGCTGAAGCCATCATGGACTGCCTCTTTAAGTAACTTGATATTGACTGTTGTCTCCGAGACATCAATAATGTATTATGATTTTATTTTGTATTTGTTTAGTGAGACCTAGCTTCTTATTTTGTTTTGTTTTGATATGCCCAAATAGGTTTCTGGTGTGCACTAGTTTGATTTTTGACACCTTCAGATCTTTAATGTCCTGTCACCAGGTAGTTAGTTCTGTAACTAAGTATGTGCACACAGGAGTCTGTTAAATTTTCCTATATGGGTTCAGCTCGGATATTCAGGCAGTCAGTCACCAAGTGTGTGATGCAGGCTCTCACCCCCAGTCCTAGAGAGGCATGGGTGATTGGTGCAGGCACTGGACTCTGGCTGTGGTAGGG
>NW_004444018.1:3042864-3057726 GCF_000243295.1 Trichechus manatus latirostris
GACCCTGTGTTCCTGGCTTAGGGGAGCCAGTAGCTCCCTCTCCAAGGCCAGGAGAATGGGTCAGGGTGCCGTTTGGGATCTACTTCTGGCCCAGCAGACTCCCAGTGCAGAGTGCGGAGGAAGGAGGTAAAAGGGAGAGAGGTTTTCCCCAAATGGGCTCTCTTTTTTTTTTTTTTTTTAATCCCCATGAAAGGGTGCACGCTTGTACTTATCTCAGCCTCTTGGGAGCTGCTTTTCACTGGTTTGGAGTATCAAAGCAGAATCTCTCTTGCCGGGTCTCTCTCGATGTGAAAACTGCTTCCCAAGCGCATGCACAGCACAGCTGTTTGCCTGCTTCACTGCAGACCAGCGTGGCTGCAGCACTGAAGTTTCACCACCGCGGCACTGCAGTTTCACTGCAGTGGCTCTGGCACTTTTCACTTCTTCCAAACTGTCTGCCTCTCCCCATCACTCAGATGGATTCCTCAACTTTGCCTTGTTCAAGGCTCCTAAATATTCATAGAGAATCAAATCACTTGTTTTTCCAGGTCTTTGTTGTAAGAGGGATATAGGAAGCGTCTAACTACTCTGCCATGTTGGCCATGCCCCCCGACATAACATACTTTATAAAGAAAGTGTTCTATATTCTACTTTGGTGAGTAGCACCTGGGGTCTTAAAAGCCCGTGAGCGGCCATCTAAGATACTCCATTGGTCTCACCCCTTTGGGAGCAAGGGAGAATGAAGAAAACTAAAGATACAAGGGACATATTAGTACAAAGGAGTAATGGACCACAACTACCATGGCCTCCACCAGACTGAGTCCAGTACAACTTGATGGTGCCCAGCTACCACCACTGACTGCTCTGATAGGGATCACAATAGAGGGTTCCAGACAGAGTTGGAGAAAAATGTAGAACAAAATTCTAACTCATAAAAAAAGACCAGACTTACTGGCCTGACAGAGACTGGAGAAAACTCAAGAGTGCGGCCCTCAGACACCCTTTTAGCTCAGTAAAGAAGTCACTCCTGAGTTTCACCCTTCAGCCAAAGATTAGACAGGCCCATAAACCAAAATGAGACTAAAGGGGCACACTAGCCCAGGGGCAAGGACTAGAAGGCAGGAGGGGACAGGAAAGCTGGTAATAGGGATCCCAAGGGTGAGAAGGGAGAGTGTTGACATGTCATGGGGTTGTTAACCAATGTCATAAAACCATATGTGTACTAACCATTTAATGAGAAACTAGTTTGTTCTGTAAACCTTTATCTAAAGTACAATTAAAAAAAAAGTTTAATTCACAGATGTGATCATATATATCACCTGTCCTTGATTGATTTTGAAAAGTGCAGATACCTGTGGGTGGAATGGAAGAATCACCATGGCTCCTACCTTAACTGCTAGGCTCTGAGTTCTTTGAGGGCACAGATTGTGTCTTATTCATCTTTTGGGCCTCCTTCCTGTATACACACATGTGCACATGCATGCACACACACACACACACACATAAACACACCTCAAAATTCCTGGCTATAGCAGGAATTCTTTTTTCTTCTCTCTGACTCTCCTTCATCCCTTCCTCTCTTTCTGCCTCCCTCCCTTCCTCCTTTCTTCCTTCTTTCCTCCCATCCATCCTTCCTTTCTTTGTTCCTTCCTTCCTTTCTGTTAGGTACAGAGGTGGGGATATGAAGGACATGGTGCTCTGCTGCCAGGCAAGAAAGGGAAGAAAACCATATGACCTGGTCACTAGTGACACCACTGTCAAGCATAGAAGGAACATTCTTTTCTTCATAAAGTACTAAGTAAACGAGATTCTCCCCATGCGTCTGTCAGTTTGTCATACTGTGGTGGCTTGTGTGTTGCTGTGATGCTGGAAGCTATGCCACTGATATTTCAAATACCAGCAGGGTCACCCATGGTGGACAGGTTTCAGCGGAGCTTCCAAACTAAGATAGACTAGGAAGAAGGACTTGGCGGTCTACTTCTGAAAAAATTAGCCAGTGAAAACCTTATGAATAACAGCAGAACATTGTCCCTCAAGTTGGAAGGCACTCAAAATACAACTGGGGAAGAGCTGCTTCCTCAAAGTAGAGTCAACCTTAATAATATAGATGGATTAAATCTTTCAAGACCTTCACTTGTTGATGTGGCATTACTCAAAATTAGAAAAACAGCTGCAAACATTCATTAATAATCAGAACATGTAATGTACGAAGTAAGAATCTAGGAAAATTAGAATTCATCAAAAATTAAATGGAGCACATAAAGATCGATATTCTAGGCATTAGTGAGCTGAAATGGACTAGTATTAGCCATTTTGGATCAATCATATAGTTCTCTATGCCAGAAAAGACAAATTGAAGAGGAATGACATTGCATTCGTCATCAAAAAGAACATTTCAAGATCTCTCCTGAAGTACAATGCTGTCAGTGATTGGATAATATCCATACACCCACAAGGAAGACCTATTAATACGACTATTATCCAGATTTAAGCACCAACCACTAATGCCAAAGATGAGGAAACTGAAAATTTTTAACAACTTCTGAAATGGATCAAACATGCAATCAAGATGCATTGATAATTACCAGTGATTGGAATGTGAAAGCTGGAAACAAGAAGAAACAGTAATTGGAAAATATGTCCTTGGTGATAGAAGTGATGCCAAAGATTGCATGATAGAATTTTGCAAGACCGACTTCTTCATTGCAAATACCTTTTTTCTACAACATAAATGGCAACTATACACATGGACCTCACCCGATGGAATACACAGGAATCAAATTAACTACATCTGTGGAAAGAGACAATGGAGAAGCTCACTATCATCAGTCAGAACAAGGCCAGGGGACCACTGTGGAACAGGCCATCACTTGCTTATATGCAAGTTCAAGTTGAAGCTTAAGAAAATTAGAGCAAGTCAACAAGAGCCAAAATATGACCTTGACAACATCCCACCTGAATTTAGAGACCATCTCAGGAACAGATTTGATGCATTGAACACTCATGACCAAAAATCAGACGAGTTGTAGAATGACATCAAGGACATCATACATGAAGAAAGGAAAAGGTCATTAAAAGGATAATAAAGAAAGAAAAGACCAAAATGGATGTCAGAAGAGACTCTGAAACTTGCTCTTGAACGTAGAGTAGCTAAAACAAATGGAAAGAGCTGAACAGAAGGCTTGAAAGGGTGACTTGAGAAAATAAAGTGAAATATTATAACAAAATATGCAAAGACCTGGAGTTAGAAAGGGAAGAACATGCTCAGCATTTCTCAAGCAGAAGAAACTGAAGAAAAATTCAAGCCACAAGTTGCAATATTGAAGGATACTCCAGGGAAAATGTTGAATGATGCAGGAAGTATCAAAAGAAGGTGGAAGGAATACAGAGTGCACTGTACCAAACTCTTGTTGGTCAACAATTCAACCATTTCAGGAGGTAGCATATGATCAAGAACTGAAAGAAGTCCAAGCTGCATTGAAGGGAATGATGAAAAACAAGTCTCCGGGAATTGACAGAATACCAACTGAGATGTTTCAACAAACAGATGCAGAGCTGGAGGTGCTCGCTCATCTATGTTAAGAAATTTGGAAGACAGCCTCCTGGCCAAACTGACTGAAACAGATCCATACTTGTGCCCATTCCAACAAAAGGTGATCCAACAGAATGTAGAAATTACTATTAATATCACATGCAAGTAACATTTTGCTGAAAATCATTCAAAAGTAGTTGCAGCAGTATATTGACAGGGAATTGCCAAAGGTTTAAGTCAGATTCAGAAGAGGACGTGGAACAAGGGATATCATTGCTGATGTCAGGTGGATTTTGGCTGGAAGTAGAAAATACCAGAAAGATGTTAACCTGTGTTTTTTTTGACTATGCTTAGGCATTCAGCTGTGTGGACCATAACAAATTATGGATAACGTTGTGAAGAATGGGAATTCTAGAACACTTAATTTTTCTCATGAGTAAACTATACATAGACCAAGAGGTAGTCATTCAAACAGAACAGGGGGATACTGTGTGGTTTAAAGTCAAGAAGGTATGTGTCAGAGTTGTATCCTTTCACTATATGTATTTGATCTGTATGCTGAGCAAACAATCCAAGAAGCTGGACTATATGAAGAAAAACTCGGCTTTAGGATTGGAGGAAGACTCAGTAACAACCTGCACTATGCAGATGACACAGCCTTGCTTGCTGAAAGTGAAGAGGACTTGAAGCACTTACTGATGAAGATCAAAGACTACAGCCTTCAATATGGCTTATACCTCACAAAAAGAAAGCAAAAAATCCTCAAAAATGGACGAATAGGCAACTTCATGATAAATGGATAAAAGACTGAAGTTGTCAAGGATTTACTTTCACTTGGATCCACAATCAATGCGCATGGAAGCAGCAGTCAAGAAATCAAATGACATAGTGCATTGGGAAAATCTACTGCAAAAGACTTCCTTAAAGTGTTAAGCAAAAATGTCACTTTCAGGACTAAGATGTGCCTGACCCAAGCTATGGTATTTTCAATTACCTCATATGCATGTGAAAGCTGGACAATGAATAAAGAAGACTGAAGAAGAATTGATGCCTTTGAATTATGGTGTCGGTGAATAATATTGAATATACCATGGACTGCCAGAAGAATGAACAAATCTGTCTTGGAAGAAGTACAATCAGAATGCTCCTTAGAAGTCTCCTTAGAGACTTCGTCTCATGTACTTTGGACATGTTATTAGGAGGGACCAGTCCCTGGAGAAAGACATCAGGCTTGGCAAATTAGAGGGTTAGCGAAAGAGAGGAAGTCCGTCAACCAGATGGACTGACACAGTGGCTGCAAGCATAGCAAGGATTGTGAGGATGGCGCAGGACCAGCAGTGTTTCGTTCTGTGTACAAAGGGTTGCTAAGAATTGGGAGTGACTAGACACCACCTAACAACACCAAACAAGATCCTAACAGAAGTTACCAGAGGTATTTGATGCACAGCACTGACCATCTGGTTAAGTTTTTTTTTTTTAATAAGCAGCCTAATAGGCATAATGACTTGGGAAATTAAGCATCAATCTTAGGGGAAAAGAACTGTTCATATGAATGAATTATATTAAGGAATACAAATCACATAATGACTAGTTAGAACATAAATTCAAGAAACCTAGTTGAGATGTCTTCTTTTCCCTCCTGGTATGATCTTTCAGGTCTTATGAAAATCTTTCTTCATCCCTCCCTCCCTTCCTTCCTTTTCTGAAGTATGCACTCACTCATTTTCTTATTTTTTTTAACTCATAAAACGTTTCCAGAATTCCTGCTTTGAGTAGTGTGTGTGCATGTGTGTGTGTGTGTGTGTGTGTGTGTGTAGGAGGAGGAAGGCCCCAACAAATGAATAAGACACAATCTGTACTCTCAAGGAACTCAGAGCCTAGCAGTTAATGTAGGAGCCATGGGAAGTCTTCCATCTCACCCACAGGCATCTGCACTTTACAGAACAGCAATCAAGGACAGGTGACATATATGGTCACACCTGTGCGTTACACTTTCAGTGAAGGAATTAATCTCAGGAAATCTTCAAGGAAATGTTAATAAGTCTTTAGAATCAAGCAGTAATTAAGATTGGCCTCAGAGTACTGAAGACCGAAAATTTTAATAATTAAAAGAATGATGGTAATATTTAGGTTTCTGTTTTGAGTTATTTTGGGATCCTTAACCAAGCTGAGGAGGATTGAAGGAATCAAATAGAAGAAGGTAAGCGTCCATCTAAAAATCCTTTTAGCCAGGATTCAAAAGGAAAATGTGGCACATAGGTCATCAATTCCTTGAAGACCTGAATCTCACTTTCCATCTAGAAAGTACTCTGGCATCACCCTTTCCCAGCCCCCTCATGTACATAAACTAGTTGCCTAGAAGTCGATCCCATTGTGTCAGAAGAGAAGTGTTCTCCACAGGGTTTTCAATGGCTGATTTTTCAGAAGTAGCTCAACAGGACTTTCTTCCAAGATGTCTCTGGGTGGACTTGATCTTCCAACATTTTGGGTAACAGCTTAGTGTATTAACTGCACTACCAGGGACTCCCTCATGTACATAGTGAATTCTTATTGGACAGGCTTGAATTAAGTTATATTCATTTCCCCAGATCTTATTTTACAAGTAAGTGTTGAGCTGGTAAAGAGAGAGGAGGGAAACCAAAATGGTCCCACCTTTTGTGCCCATGAACTTACCAGACTGGCTTTGGCCTCTGAGGCCTACTTTAAACCATTTCTTGGTATGGACTTTGGAGAAGATGGGGAGAAGGAAGATGAAGAAAAACAGTGGAAAGCATTGGGAAGGAGGGGAGAGCAGCAAGGATCAGTAAAAGCAAGATGAAGAGATGGCTTGTGCCCAGTCAGATGGTGGTGGTCACCCTGGGTCAGCCCAGTGGACACTTGGAGTTAGGCTCTCATGATAAAGGTTGATCTGAACACTTTCCAAGCTAGACTGTTAAAAATAGCTTATAGGTAGCTCCACGTTTTAAAATAAGCTTCCACTGATGAATAATCTCAAATTTAGCAACTCTTAATTTTTGAAGATTTTGTATGTCTGATGGAAATATTTGGTGAATAGGAGGAAGCATGATATAGTAAAAGGTACCAAAGGCCCGGATCAGTGATAAGAGAGATCTGTGTCTCTCAAGCTTTTTCTTTCCTTTAGTGTCCCCCTAAGGAGTCCTTTTGGAAACGCTGGTGGTGTAGTAATTAAGTGCTATGGCTGCTAACCAAAAGGTTAGCAGTTTAAAACCACCAGGCGCTCTTCGGAAACTCTATCGGGCAGTTCTACTCTGTCCTATAGGGTTGCTGAGAGTCAGAATCAACTTGACAGCAATGGGTTTGGTTTGGTTTCTTTAAGGAGTCCTTTTAGACATATTTTCCCTAATTGTCCCCCTATGAAAATTTAGTACTGTATATTAATACTACACTAATAATACCATAATATAATAATATGCTAATAAACCAAAACCAGTTGCCGTGGAATCAGTTCTGACTCATGGTGACCCCAAGTGTGTCAGAGTAGAACTGTTTTCCACAGAGTTTTCAGTGGCTGATTATTCAGAAGTAAATCACCACGCCTTTCTTCCAGGGAGCCTCTGGCTGATTCAAACCTCCAACCTCTTGGTTAGCAGCCAAGCACTTAACCATTTGCACCACGTAGGGATTCCATACTATTTAATGCTACTATTATACTTAATGGAGTCTGGTGGTGCAGTGGTTAAGAGCTTGGCTGCTAACCAAAATGTCAGCAGTTCAAATCTACCAGCTGCTCCTTGGAAACCCTGTGGGGCAGTTCTATTCTGTCCTATGGGGTTACTATGAGTCAGAATCGACTCGATGGCAAGCAGGTTTTTTTTTTTTTTTTTGTGGGCATTATACTTAATACTGTATACCTGTTTATGTACTCCATGCCTATCTGTGCTTTAGACACAAAAAAAGGGTAAGATCCTTCCTCCTCCAAGAACCAATTTCTATTCCTTGGGGGCAATATTGCTGTCATTGAGAGTTTATGGTTTAGAAGAAAACTGACTACACAATTTAGGAATTCTTCAGCTGGGGCAGAGAGAGCTCATTGTATTCAGCATGGGCTTAGAAATCAGACAGATCTTACCTTGAAGTTCACTTCTGCCACATCCTAACTCTGTGACCTTGGGCAACTTACATAGCCTATATTTTCTTTTAATTTCCTCATCTATCTTATCTATATTAATGGCAATTTAGATTAAAAGGTAATGTAAGTTGCATGCTTTGTATGTTGTTTGACATCTAGTCAGTGCTGACAATGGAAGTTCTTTCTAGCTCTTTGTTACGTTGCCACCCTCACAGACCACCAAATGAGATGGTGTATGTGACAGTTAAGTCAAGGAGTTTTATAAATGTGAACCTTTAATTTGCAGAAGATTTTTCTCCTTGAAGCATCTTTTCCATAAAGTGCCTTGTGACCCATTCTCTAAAGGTATTTGCTGGTGCTCGGAGGACTGGTTCATTGGGGAACTCAGTTCTTCCCCTAGTCAGCCTGCTCTTACCACAGGGAAGAGAGCAGTAGGCTGCCCTCTGCTTCCTGTGATGACCAGGACAGATGGAGCCAGAATGTAAGGGCCTCTCCAGGGAACTTAAAAACCAAACGGGAGTAATCTGAAAAAACAATCCTTTGGAACCTTTTGAGATTTGTTCTATGTACCTATTTTAAAATAAACACAAAGCAAAAAGAAAGCCCAGCCAAGCAAAATACCTGGGGTCTCCATTGGTAGCATAGATGATCCCCCTGCCCAACCATTCTAATTTTCTTGGCTCATCTTCTCTGGCTCTCTGACCTCTTGGATCCTCACCTGGGATCTCTGCCTTGACTCTCTATACCCACCACAAGCCTCCTTCGTTCTGACAACCCATTGCAGACAGGCTACTCTGGCCTCAATCACTGGCACTCTCTCTTGGACATGATGGTGGGAATGCTCTCTGGATCCTTGGAGCTCAGCTTGCTGGAGCAGGCCAACTCCTGGAAAGCCAGCCATGTGACTAGACAGCATGTGCCTCCTAAGTGCAGATTCTGCCTAGGTCCATGTAGGAACTGGTCTTCGAGGTGGTCCTTTGTATAGGTGTTCAAGTAGGGTTGCCTTAGGCAATATTTTACCTTTGATTGGCCTAGGAGATCTTGGGTCCTTATTCACTTATTTGTTTTGTTTGGTTTGTTGGTTCATTCATTCATTGGCTCATCCGTTCATTAATTCCTTCTGAAAGAGTGAAACAGAAGATATAGTCCAATGGGATTAATACTAGGAGTATATCCTGGGATTTTATATCCTCCCAGTTTTCTTCTCCCCAATCCCATGCATAATTTAGATATTATTATATCCTGATAGCATAAGCCTTACTAATTAAATATACTGCCAACTGAAAAAGTTGCATGAACAGTAGCCGCTTTTGGAAGTTATAATGAAGTGATCTCCCTTTCACCCTCACCTGCCTGGAAGGATCCGTGGGATACAACAATGACATTTGCAGACGAGCCTTATTTCCCTTGGCTGATTTTCTTTTTTTAACTAGTAAAATCTTTATTATGGAGGCTTTCCAGTGTTCCAATTCTCCCAGAAGGCATCTTGGGGAGAGCAATGAATGTCAGTAGGTAATGGATCACTTCCTATCTTTAGCCACCAGGGATCTTGGGTGAGGTTAGAAGTGTTGCCAGGGATCCCAACAATATTGAAAATATCTCTGGCTTGATTAAGCTATGGAAATACCTGCATTGATCCTATTCAAATATTTATTGAGCACCTACCTCAGACATGGCATACTAACTGACCTCAGAAAAGTCACCTTTGGCCAAGGCTGGGAGGGGAAGGTGCACACAAACATTGGGTGGGAAAAGAAAATTGCTCATGGGTGTGATGGACTAATGGACTGGCTCAGTTCCAATAGGAGAAAGTTCAGGAGAAAAAGTTATTAAGTCTCAGAACTCTGATCAGGGTTTATGGCCCCTAGCATCAGCTAGGTGATCTGACCTGAATGGGCATCCACACAGTAAAGGAAGACTAGAAAGTGGCAGCAGGTGTGGGTAATGACCTTCACTAAATTGTGACACAATCTTGAACAATCAGACAGGAAAAGGCATTACAGTTTCTGGAGTTGTCCTACAGGAAGTGTTCTTTTATAAGGCAGTTTGTTGTTTTTCTGGATCCCTGGTGGCGCAGTGGTTAAGCGCTCAGCTGCTAACCATAAGCTTGGCAGTTCGAACCCAGTAGCTGCTCTATGGGAGGAAAATGTGGCAATCAACTTCGGTAAAAATTACAGCGTTGGAAACCCTATGGGGCAGTCCAATAGTGTCACTTTGAGTTGGAAAGATTCGACGGCAGCAGGTTTGGTTTGGGTTTGTTTTGTTGTTGTTAGTTGCCATTGAGTCAATTCTGACTCATGGCAACCCATGTGTATTGGAGTATAACTGTGTTCCATAAGATTTTCAACCGCTGTGATCTTTTGGAAGTAGAAATACAAACATCTCCGGGCCTTTCTTCTGAGGTGCTTCTGGGTGATTCAAATCTCCAACCTTTCGGTTGGTAGCTGAGGGCTTAACTATTTGCACCATGCAAGGACTCTGCCTCTAACTTTACTTAAGCTCTCTGTGACTCATTGTCCTCATCTGTAAAATGGGGATATGATAGTACCCATCACATGGGGTTGTATGAGAACTAAATGAGAAAAGCACTAAAATGGTGCTGGAATCATAGTATGTACTCAAAAACATAGTTATTTTAATTATGGCAAGTTTTGTCCTTCTGAAAATGGTCATATCTTCCAATGACTGGAGTTGTTAGTTTACCCTCTTTTAACTGTTGTGCTTGTATGGGTAATGAGATTTCTGTGCTGCAAATGTTTTGGTTTTTTTTGGATTTGATCTGTTGTTCTTTCCACATCAATTTTTGATTCCAGAGAATTGATACAGACTAAGGTGGCAATGTGATCTGTAGTACCCAGGATGCATTCTTAGTTGTGTGTGCTTCTAAAGTTCAAAGAGGAGCCCACTGTTATTAGTTTAAAATGTCACCAAGAGGTTGCAGCTGAAAATTCCTGAGCTCTTGAATGACTTGTCTCAGATTTTTGCCCAACATAATAATATTTACTAAATCATTATCTTTTCAAAAACCTGCTTAAACAGTCTTTTTGCTGAACTTGTGTTTTCACTATATTAATAGTTTTGAAATAAATTCTCTATGAAACACAAGTGCCTTATGTTTATTTGAAATGCTTTGTGTTTGTAAATAAGTTGGCCTTGCCTATGGAGAAATTTAAAAACCTTGCTAAAAATAACAACAACAAAACACTTCTGAGTTTGCCTTCAGAAATGATGACAATTATCAGGAATACATCCATCAAATTCTGTCATTTGTAGAACTTAACCATTCAACAAGTTGTCATTGGCCTTGTCATTTTTACTATTTCCACAATACCTCTTATGAGTTGAGCCTGAATCATTTTTGAACAACTTTTATTTTTGCAATTGAATCATAGTTCCAACCATATAGAGCTATCCAGACTTTTGTAACAATCCATTTCCAAATGATTTTCTATCAACTCAACTCAAGCTGCAAATTAAATCTAACTTATGTAATGAGAAGGACTGTGCAGAGAAAAAGGCACTTTCTAAATGCCCCTCTGAACAACCCCTTAAAGGACCTCCCTCTGTAAAACAAATAGATATTTACACTGAACATGTTTTTTTTTTTTGTTTCTGTCTTTTCCGTAATAAATTTTGTTTAAGTGAAACTGAAGGAATCATTTCAATTCTTTTACCCAGCCCTATGCATTAGAAGAAAGAACAGCTGCCTCTGCTCTTCGAAGAGTGATGGATTAGTTCTTCAGCAGTGCCTCTAGGTGGCAGTGTAGTCCAAGACAAGGGTCTCTGTTCTCAGTTCCCGCCCCTTCCGCTTTCTAGGTTAAAGGCACAGGTTGGATTAACATTCATGGAAAATAATTATTAAAAATAAATAGAATCAAAAGAAGTAGGTTATTATAGTGGCACATTGGAACTGCTTTCTTCAGAAGTCTGTCGGCTTACCATTAGAAATGTTTGTTTGGGAGACGGAGCCAACATGTGCTATAGACAGAAGCAGCATGCTGTCCCTCTGCAGCAAAGACTCAAAAAATTAAGTAAAACAGATACAAACATCAATCCTGGAACTCTAAGCACCAAATGGAGGAACAAAGGACTTGATCAAGCACCGAATGGAATAAGAAACTGACAGGGAACACAGACTGAGGAGGGCTACGGAGTGTAGGTCTCCTACCAGCCAATGTGGCTGAATTCACCATCTTGGACTACAGCCACCAAAGAATGCAGACAGGGAGTAGGGGAGATAGAGTACCGGGTAACCCACCCCCCATCCTTCTTCCCTGTACTAGGCCTCTGCCGCTTTCTAAGGGGCCACAGTTACTCCACCTGAAAGGTACCAGCTCACTGCCTCCCAGATTCGCCATCTCGGACCTCAGCCACAAAGGACTACGGACAGGGAGTATGGGAAGGCAACTCCACAGAGCTCCCAGCAGGAACGGCACCCAGTAGCCAGGGATACACACTTTCCCACCATCTATGCAGCCTCTGCAGCTTTCCAACAGGTCACAGTTGCTTGGCTGTAGAGACAGCAGCTCACTGCCGCTGGGGTCCACCCTACCCCCACTGGTTGGCCCCTTCAGCGTCATTTTATTTTTGTTTTTTATTTTTGGTTTGTACTTTTGTTTGTTTGGTTTTTTATATATATTTTTTATTGCTTCTCTCTCCCTTCCTTCCTTCCTTTCCTTTCTCCTGCCCAGCTAGCCCCATGTGCCATTCCCTCCTCTTCTGGACAGGCTATGATTTTTTGCTTTGTTTTTTTTGTTTTTTTTTTTTTTTTTTGGCTTTTTTTTGTTTGCTTTTTGGTTTTTTATTTTTATTTTTTTATTTTTTGGCTTTTTTGTTGTTGCTTCTCTCTCTCTCCCTTCCTTCCTTTCCTTTCTCCTGTGTGCCATCCCCTCCCCTTCTTGATGGGCTGTGATTTTTTGTTTGTTTGTTTGCTTTGTTCTTTTTTCTGTTTCTTCTCTCTCTCCTTTCCTTCCTCCCACCCAACCAGCCCTGTGCACTGCCCCCAACTTCTTGGTGGGCTGTGTTGTACCACACGGCTGGAGAACCTCTGGCACATGGCCTCCCCAGTTCTACGCCACCCCCACAGGCTAGCTCCCTCAGTGCCATATTTTTATTTTTCTTTATCTTTTCCCTTCTCCTTTTTCTTCTTCCTCCCACCTAGGCCCTGCTCTGCCTCCACCCCTTCCCGACAGGCCCAGCCATGCCACATGGTGAGAGAGACATCAGCTTGCCGCCACTCCAATTCCACCCCACCCCCAATGACCAGCTGCTCCACTACCATTTTTTGTTTTCTTTTGTTTTTTGTTGTTTTTATTTTATTATTCTTATTTTTTTTAATTTGTTTGTTTGATTGTTGGTTTCTTCTCTTTCTTGCCACCAGTACACAGCATCACCAGGTCTACCCTATCTTCCACTGCCAAATCCTACTGTGCTGCCATTTTATTTACATTTGCTTTCTTTTTTTACTTCATTTTTTGCTTTTGTTTCTCTCTCTTCTTTCTCTTTTTTCACCTACCCTCTTAGCTCTGCACATCACGTCTTCTCCTTTTCCTACTGCCTATCTGCACCATGCACCAAGTGCCACACCCCTAAGGTACCCAGAGGTCCCTTGGACCCAGCCCTGCATTGCCCCCCAGCCCTGCCCTGTTGCCCCCAGTTTGTGCCAAAGAGTACCCATCCCCACCCCTCCAACCCCACTGAACCCACCCCACTGCTCCATAGCTGAGTGACTGGCCCTACCCACCTGGACAAGGTGGTGAGAAGTGTTGTGTCCACAGGCGAGTAAGAAAAAACACCAAACCTGCCTGCCCAGATATAACCAAATAAAACAAAAAAAGAAGGATGAAATAATCAAATCTACAACCAACAAATGAACAAAATATTACTAAATGTCCTAGAGACAGCAGACAACATCAAAACATATTAAAAAAACAGGAGAGGATGGCTCCAGAAAGAGACCAAAACAAAATACCAGATGACCTACTAGAAGAAAAGGCACTGGCACTACCAGATAGGGAATTCAAAACTCTAATATTCAGGGTTCTCCAACAGATGAAGGAAAATATAGACAAAAATAAGGAAAAAATAGACAAAATCAGAGAAAATACAGACAAAATCAGGGAAAACATAGACAAAGCAATGGAAGAATTCAGGAAAATAATACAGGAAAAAATTGTCAAAACAAATAAACAACTAGGAATCATATGAAAACACAATTAGAAATCCAGAAGATAGACAACAAGATTTCAGAAATGGCCAGTGCAATAGAAGGTTTTAGAAGCAAGTTTGAAACAATGGAAAACAGGATCAGCAAAATTGAGGACAAATCCTTGGATACCACTTTGTTTGAGGAAATATCAGAGAAAAGAACGAAGAAAAATGAAGAAACCCTGAGAACGATGTGGGTTACAATCAAAATAAAAAAATTGCATGTGATCAGAGTTCCAAAACAGGGGGAGGAAATGGAAAACACAGAGAAGATCATTGAAGATTTGCTGACAGAAAGCTTCCCTAATATCATGAAAGATGAAAAGCCGACTGTCATGGATTGAATTATGTCCCCAAAAAATATGTGTCAACTTGGCTAGGTCATGAGTCCCTGTATTGTATGATTGTGTACCATTTTGCCATCTGTTGTGATTTCCCTATATGTTGTAAATCCTATCACTATGATGTAATAAGATGGATTAGTGGCAGTTATATTGATGAGCTCTACAAGATTAGCATCTTAAGCCAATCTCTTTTGAGATATAAAAGAGAGAAGCAGAGAGACATGGGGACCTCATACCACCAAGAAAGCAGCACTGGGAGCAGAGCATGTCCTTTCGACCCAGGGTTCCTGCCCCTGAGAAGCTCCTCAACCAGGGGAAGATTGATGACAAGGACCTTCCTCCAGAGCCGACAGAGACAGAAAGCCTTCCCCTGGGGCTGATGCCCTGAATTTGGACTTGTAGCCTACTAGACTGTGAGAAAATAAATTTATCTTTGTTAAAGTCATCCACCTGTGGTATTTCTGTTAGAGCAGCACTAGATGACTAAGACACCGACCATCCAAGAAGCCCGAAGAACCCCATATAGGATAGACTCCAAAATAAAAACAAAAAGACAAATCATAATCACACTCACTAAAACCAAAGACAAAGAAAGAATCCTGACAGCAGCTCAAGAAAAATGAAAAGTCACATAAAAAGGGGAAACAATAAGACTAACCTCTGATTACTTGACAGAAACCATGCAGGCAAGAAGGCAGTGAGATGACATA
>NW_004444018.1:3057826-3118445 GCF_000243295.1 Trichechus manatus latirostris
ATAATATATCCTGCAAAACTCTCACTCAAATATGATGGCCAAATTGGGACATTTCCAGATAAACAGAAATTAAGGGAATATGTAAAAACCAAACCAAACTCACAAGAATTATTAAAGGGAATCCTTCAGTTAGAGAACAGACAACAATCTGAATCTAGCGTATAAGACAGCATCAGACAGATACCAACTTAGATAATGAACTTTTAAGGATAAAACAAAACTTCAAAATTTAAACAGGGAACTAGAGAGGTAAATCTGTAAAGGACAACAAATTCAAAACAATAAAAGAGGGAATAAGTGGTATAGATATAGAATTTTCAAATGGAGAGGAAGTCAAGGGATTATCAAGTAATGAAAGACTGGTTTAAACTTAGGAAGATAGGGGTAAATTTCAGGTAACCACAAAGGAAGTTAACAAACCTACTCATCAGTATAAAGAAGAAAAACATAAAGTCTCAGTAAACACAAAATCTACAAAAACAAAAGAAATGAAAAAACATCCACAAACAAAAGGAATTTAGCACAATAGAGTAAGAGGAACCAAGAAAATGTCACTACCACAAAAAAAGGACTACACACTGACAGCAATAAACTCACACCTATCAATAATCACATTGAATGTAAATGGCTTAAATGCACCCATAAAGAGACAGACAGTGACAGAATGAATTAAAAAAAAAAAAAAACAGGATCCATCAATATGCTGTCTACAAGAGACACACCCTACAGACAAAGACATAAATATATTAAAAATCAAAGGTTGGAAAAAAATATATCAAGCAAACAACTACCAAAAAAGAGCAGGAGTGGCAGTACTAATCTCAGATAAAATAGACTTTAAAACAAAATCCACCATAAAAAACAAGGAAGGACATTATATAATGATTAAAGGGACAATCCACTATGAGGACATAGCCATAATAAATGTCTACACACCCAGTGGCAGAGCTCCAAAATACGCAAAAAGAACTCTAACAGCACTGAAAAGAGAAATTGACAGTTCCACAGTAACAGTAGGAGACTCTTGGTAAAGGCCAGAACATCTAGAAAGAAACTCAGCAAAGATAAAGAAGAGCTACAGGGCACAATCAGCCAACTTGACCTCATAGACATATATAGAGCACTCCATCCAACAGCAGTAAAATATACATTCTTTTCCAATGCACATGGAACATACTCCAGATTAGACCATTTCTTAGACCACAAGGCAACCCTCAACAAACCCAAAACACTGAGATAATACAAAGCATCTTCTCTGATCACAACACCATAAAAGCAGAAATTAATTTAAAAAAAAAAAGAGCAAGGAAAAAAAATCAAATACTTGGAAACTGAATAACACCTTGCTTAAAAATCACTGGACAATAGAAGAAATCAAAGATAAAAAAATTTCCTAGAATCAAATGAGAATGAAAACATCATACCAAAACCACTGGGACACAGCAAAGGCAGTGCTCGGAGGTCATTTATACCAATAGACGCACACATCAAAAAAGAAGAAAGGGACAAAATGAAAACATTAGCTCATTTGGCATAACATAGTTTATAAAGAAAATATTCTACATCCTGCTTAGGTGAGTAGCGTCTGGGGTCTTAAAAGCGTGAAAGGCCATCTAAGATACTCCACTGGTCCCACCCTGTCTGGAGCAAAGAAGAATGAAGAAAACCAAAGACACAAAGGAGAGATTAGTCCAAAGGACTAATGGACCACAACTACCACAGACTCCATCAGACTGAGTCCAGCACAACTAGATGGTGCCCAGCTACCACCACTGACTGCTCTGACAGGGATCACAGTAGAGGGTCCCGGACAGAACTGGAGAAAAATGTAGGACAAAATTCTAACTCTCAAAAAAAAGACCAGACTTACTAGTCTGACAGAGACTGGACAAACCCTGAGAGTATGGCCCTCGGACACTCTTTTAACTCAGTACTGAAGTCACTCCCGTTCAGCCAAAGATTAGATAGTCTCATAAAACAAAACGAGACTAAATGGGCACACCAGCCCAGGGTCAGGGGCTAGAAGGCAGGAGGGGACAGGAAAGCTGGTAATGGGGAACCCAAAGTCAAAAAGAGGAGAGTGTTGGCATGCCATGGGTTGGCAACCAGAGTCACAAAACAGTATGTGTATTGTTTAATGAGAAACTAATTTGCTCTGTAAATCTTCATCTAAAGCACAATTTAAAAGAAATAGAAACGTTGTTTGGGAGGAGTTTGCCACTTAGCTGTGAAAATTTGCTAGAGGTTAAAAGTGACACACTTGAGGTCTCAACCTTATAGACTATTCCTAGGAAATTTGATTTCAGGTGTATGGTGGCTTTAAAGTAGCATAAGACACACAGATGGATTTGTTTTGCTTAAGACAATTCACAACTATTTTTGTAATATTGACATGCAGTATAACCCAATGACATATTACGGTTTCATTGGCCACATCAGAGTGCACGCCCTTATTAGGATTTCAAGATTAAAATTCTGAAAAGTACTGTTGTTTGAGTAGGGAAAGTATGACTAGAAATAAATACTTAGTAAAATAAATTAGATTTAGCAATAACTCCCTTCCCCCACTTTATCTGAGGCCAATCCCTACCCCTACCCCTACTTCTGAGGCTATGGTTTTCTTGGTAAGTTGAAGAGTCACTTTCGGTGTTCGTTAGCTGCCTGTGTAAGTAGAAGGAGTCCCTGAGCGGTGCATATGGTTAATGAACTTGCTGCCAACCAAAACTTTGGTGTTTCAAGTCCACCTAGTGGTAACTTGGAAGAAAGGCCTAGCAATCTACCGAAAAATCAGCCCTTGCAAACCTGATGGAGTGCAGTTCTACTCTGACACACGCAGGGTTGCTATGAGTTAGAATCAACTTGATGGCAACTGGTTTCTGTTTTTCGGTAAGTCAGAATGGTCTGGTTATGTTGTGGTAACAAACGACCTCCATATCAGAGTGATTTAACACCACCAAAATTTATTTCTCATACCACATGTCTAACTTGGGGGGGCAGGAGACTTTCCTTCATACTATCACTCCAGCTCTGCCATGTCACTACACCACTACAACGTGTGCTCTTGGGCCTTCTCTTGTGTGCTCCACCCTGGAATTCATACACATCACTTCTGCTCTGGTCCATGGCTCACTGCTAGTCACATAGCCCCACTTAACTGCAAGGGAGTCTGGAAAATTCGGTGAGCACCACGGCCTCTGTCATAAGTCACTTTTAGCTCAACATTTTATGATTCTATTAGGGATGCTATCTTATTTCTTTTTTAATGTCCTCAACCATCAACAACAAATGCATGTTAAATCCTCAAAAACTAAATTTAGTTGACTACCTAGAGAAACTCCCAGGCCTTCATCAAATCTCAAGCCCATATAGATTGTTCTGTGAAGCCGTCTTTGCCTTTTCTAGGAGAAATTAATTGCTCCCTCTTCTGTCTTTTGGGGGCATTTTGTTAATACTGATGTTTTTGCTTTTTTTACAGCCCGATTTGTTGCTACTCTATCTCCTCTGGTAGAGTATAGTCTTCTTGATGGCAGGTATCCTTTTTTATCCATCTTTGTATTGCTGATGCCTGAGAAGATGTGGATGAAAAAAATGAATGGGTGGAAAAAGTTTATCCTGTGGAAAATAATGATAAACACAGTATTCTTGAACTCTCTGTACTCAGATGGCTAATTTGGCAGGGGGGTGGGGAGGGTGAAGTATATGTAACATATGTAGATGCCTTGTCTCCTTCAATTCCTATAGTAATTCTATGAGGTAGATAGATGAGCACTTTACAGAAGTCAAATAACTTTCTCAAATTTATAAGCTAGAAAAAGCTGGAGCTGAGATTTGCATTCAGGCCTTTGGAAGCTGAGGTGTATCTTTGAACCAGTAGGCTATAGTGACTTATATCCTGCTTTGTATGTTTTGAAAACAAAAATAAAAAGGATTGAAAATATACTTGTGAGTGAAAAAAAAATTCAACATGAAAATTTGTGTCAACTTGTTGTAAAACCCTCCCTGAATGACAAGAGACCTGGATTCTGAATGTGGTTCTAATTCCATCACTTATTATTTGTATGACTTTGGGCAAGACTCTTCATTTGCCTCACCTCAGTTTCCAGATCTGTAAAATGAGAGTTAAGGTTAGATCATTAATTTTTATCTTTATTGTAAATACGGAGATCTTGTTAAAATGCAAATTCTGATCCAATGGGTCCAGGTGTCCTGAGAGTCTATAATTCTAGCCAGCCCCCAGATGATGCTGTCTGCTGCTGGTCTATGAAGCACATTTTGAATACCTAGGAGCTAGAGGATTGCTAAGGCTTCCTACTATCTGATTCTGTGAGTGTTTAGAAATCTTGATTGAACTACTTCATAATTAAAATAATTGGCACAAAAATGTCAAACAATTGATCTGGTTATCTTAAAGCTCAGGTACTTGTTCACTCATACCCAATATTCATATTCCCTTCTGTCAGCTATAAATCGAGAGTTCCCCTGAAAATTCTAACCAAATTATGTACTTCACTTGAAGCTGGGGGTGGAATATGTGGCTGAGATTTAGGTCTCAGTCAATCAGTGCTTAAACTTTACTGGCCACACAATTGGGTCAGGGAATGCCATGCAATAGGTTTAGAGTCAATGAAATACAATGAAATATGCTGCTGGGATTCCAGGAGCGGGGCAGAGACTTTCTCCTGCTGGTCTTGAACTCAAAGCAATTAGAGCTGCCATAGCTCTCTTATTCTACTACCATGAGGATAGCAATGTACCAACACAGGGGAAATGGATCCCAGATTAGAGGGAGAGAAGTAATGTCCTGGGGCAGTCTTTTGAGCTTGTAAAAGTGACTGGGCAGGCTCAGCCATATGTGATTACATATATTTATTAATGTGTGTGTGTGATTGCCCAACGAAGGTTTAGAAAATGCTAGAGCTGAGATGTGAATTCAGGCCTTTGATTGTTGAGCTGTGTCTCTGAACCAGTATGCTCTAGTGTTTTATATTCTGACTTGTGTGTTGTAGGCCCAATCTCCTCCCAAATAAGGGCCTTGGGCCTCGAGATCTGGTTCATTGTTGGAGAATGGAACTAAGGAATGATTCACCAGACAGTACAAGGCTGAAAACAGTTGTCACTGAGTCGACTCCAACTCATGGTGACCCATGTTTGTCAGAGTAGAACTGTGCTCCATAGAGTTCTCAGTGGCTGATTTTTTGGAAGTAGATAACAGGCCTTTCTTCCATGGAGTCTCTGGGTATACTCAAACCTTTAAACTTTCAGTTAACATCTGAGCGTGTTAGTTGGCACCACCCAGAGACTCCATGGAAGGCTAAAACCACCGCTAAAAGCCGAGCAGATTATACAACAGAGACATGGATGAAGCAGAGGTAGGAAACAGGAGTAAAGCCACAGGACCTCAACTAGGGATCTTAGACCACAGCCTGAGGGCTTGAGGGACAAGAATAGAGCCTGGAGAGAGTCCCTGAGCTGCTGGGGTCTGGCTGTGGTCTTTTGTACGGGGCCATTCTGGCCTCTGCCATGGTTGAGGAAGGAATCATGATTTGTGACAAGCCAGGAGGACATAGGAAGAGGCTGTGCTGCTCTCTCAGGCTTTAATAGGGCAAAGGACACAGACTAGTGACTGAAGTTTGTTTTGGTTAGGAAACCGGTGCTTGCTGTGTGTATGAGTGCGTGTGTGTGTGTGTGTGTGTGTGTGTCTATTTTCCCTTCAGAAGCCCTAATCTCAAACAGCCTTTTGAGACTGGGCAGCTATTACAGATGTCACAAATGAACTTCTCATAAGGCAACTGACTTCACTTTGACCTGAGGCAAAAGCTATTTAAATTTTATTAGAGAAGCAGGCCAACCACCCTGTTAGACCTTTTGGTGATTAGAAGAAAATCATCTCATAAAACTTTCCATTATATACATTGGTGAGGCAACCATGATTTCTTGATGAATTAAAAATATCTGACAGTCACGTAGCAGAACAATTTATCTGAATCAAAGTAAATGCACACACTCAATTTTATGAACTATCATGGGAATCATCCTTTTCCTCTTTATAAGCAATCCTGTTTCCTTACCCCTCCCCCAAAACATGGTTGCTTCAGCATATTCAGAAATCCACTTTGCCATGATTGTTTCTGTCTTGCTTCAGTAACTCCAGAGCATCTATCCATGTAATAGCATGGCCTTCTGCTCCACTGCTTATATAGCCCTGATGCTCCCATGAATTTGCTTGATGGGATCCAGATAAACGATGCTTAGTATATTTTATGTATTTAAATGAATATTTATAGCAAACAAAGGAGGCAGGCATTTTTAAAAATATATATAATCACTTTGAGGCAAATGGCTAATCAGGTTTTTAATATATGTAATAACTTAGGTTCTATACACCCTTCATTTGCCACACAGGTTAGTGTGTTGTGCTGTATTTTAATAAGTAGTGGATATTGACATGCGGGTTTACTCATAAACCAAAACACATCCTAAAATATGATCTTAAGCTCCCATCTTGGGTTGATTTTTCTGCTATAGTCATTCATATGTGCAAAGATGTAGGTAGAAAGATGTTCTGAACAGAAAATTTGTGATTGGGGAAAAGTAGCCAAAATAAAATCATCAAAAGGATGCCTAAATTATGGTACAAACTCCTCAAAAAATATGATACAGCTGCTAAAAAGAATGAGATAGATTTATACTTACTGACAAGGAAGGATTTCTAAGAACAAAATAAGTTGTATAATAAGTATATAGTGTGACCCTGTTATTAAAATATTAATAGTGATAGTAATAATACATGCTTTTATTTTTATTCTCACAAAACCATGGAGAAAACTGTACCAAATTATTATCACAAGGGAAGTAAAATAATAGATTGCCGTC
Source organism: Trichechus manatus latirostris (assembly GCF_000243295.1). Classification (NCBI taxonomy): domain Eukaryota; kingdom Metazoa; phylum Chordata; class Mammalia; order Sirenia; family Trichechidae; genus Trichechus; species Trichechus manatus. The sequence goes on from NW_004444018.1 coordinate 3,064,700, forward strand.
ATTTTAATGTGAAATTTACTTTATAACAAGAAAAACAATGTCAATATTTTCTCTTGAAAGAAGTTCCAACTTGGTGTATGTAGAAATAATTCTGGCCTACCATTGGATACTTGGCCTCCAAGAAGTGAGGTATAAGGTGAAATAAAGCCATTTCTACTGATGTTTATGGAAGAAAAGGGAAACCATTCACCCAATAGAAACCATTGAACTTCTGGCCTGGCGGGAAACTTATCAAAAGAAATGCCGATGCCTTATTTTGAAAATGGGGAAAATGAAAGATTGGCAGAGTTAGTGGCTTTTCTGGCTCATGCAGTCAGTCCCAAGACACTTCAGACACCCCACGCAACATACTCCCCATGAGAAGCTTCTTTCCAGTTTACAGTTTAATAGCATCCACGTTCTGAAATATCTGCCATTGCATTTGAAAACTAAACAGTACTTTAGCTCATTATCTTAAGAATCCTGAAACATCTGTGTCTTACTTTCCTAAGTATTAGTTTCCTAAGTTTCCTTGTATTCCTGCTGCAATACAAATACCACAAGTGAGTGGCCTTTAAAGGACATAAATTTATTTTCTCGCAGTTTGGGAGGCTAGAAGTGCAAATTCATGGCACTGGCTCTTGGAGAAGCCTCTTTCTGTTGGCTATGCAAAGGATCCTTGTCTCTTTCACCTTTCTTAGTCAGTTTCTATATGATCTTCACGTGGCATCTATCTTTCCCCAGTGTGTTCTTCTTCTGTGCCTACTTTGGTCTTTATATAATTCAGAAGTAATTATGTTTAGGACACCTCCTACACTGATAGGTCTCATTAACATAACAAATTCTTACTCCCAAACAGGATTACATCCACAGGTATAGGGGTTGGAGTTCCAACACATATTTTTGGGAGACAAAATTCAATCCGTAAGAATCTGTATCTTCATTGCTTGTATTTTTTTAATGTGCCGTATGATTGGAAACAAAGAAGGAGGATCAGTAGTCGGTAAATATGGCCTTGAAGCTAGAAACAACACTGGAGATTGCATGATAGACTTCTGCAAGACCAATGAATTATTCTTTGGAATTACCTTTTTTTTCAACAACATAAACAACAGCTCTATACGTGGACATCGCTGGATGGAATACACAGGAATCAAATCGACTGCAACTGTGGAAAGAGACAGAGAAGAAGCGTAATATCATCAGTCAGAACAAGGCAAGGGGACAACTGTGGAATAGACTATCAATTGCTCCTATGCAAGTGCAAGTTGAAGCTGAAGAAAATTAGAACAAGTTCATGAGAGTCAAAATATGACCTTGAGTATATCCCACCTGAATTTAGAGACCATGTCAAGAATAGATTTGACACACTGACCTCTAATGACAAAGACCAGAAGAGTTGGGGGATGACATCAAGGACATCATACAAGAAGAAAGCAAAAGGTCATTAAAAAGACAGGAAAGAGAAGACCAAAATGGATGTCAGAAGAGACTCTGAAACTTGCTCTTGAAAGTAGAGCAGCTAAAATGAATTGAAGAAACGATGAAGTAAAAGAGCTGAACAGAAGATTTTAAAGAGTGGCTCAAGAAGACACAGTAAAGTATTATAATGAAATGTGCAAAGACCTAGAGTTAGAAAACCAAAAGGGTAGAACACCCTTGAGATTTCTCAGGCTGAAAGAACTGAAGAAAAAATTCAAGCCTCGAATAGCAATATTAAAGGATTCTACGGACAAAAAGTTCAAATGATGAAGGAAGCATCAAAAGAAGATGGAAGGAATACAGAGTCAATGTACCAGAAAGAACTGGTCGATGTTCATCCATTTCAGGAGGTAGCATATGATTAAGAACTGATGGTACAGAAGGAAGAAGTCCATACTGCACTGAAGACATTGGTGAAAAACAAGGCTCCAGGAACTGACAGAATAACAACTGAGATGTTTCAACAAATGAATGTAATACTGGAAGTGCTCACTTGTCTATATCAAGGAATTTGGAAGACAGCTACCTGGCCAAATGACTGAGAAAGATTCATATTCATGCCAATTCCAAAGAAAGATGTTCCAATGGAATGCGGAAATTATCTAACAGAATCATTAATATCACATGCAAGCAAAATTTTGCTGAAGATAATTTTAAAAAGGCTGCAGCCAGGTATAAACAGGGAACTGCCAGAAATTCAAGCCAGATTCAGAAGAGGATGTGGAACAAGGAATATCATTGCTGATCTCAGATGAATCTTGGTGAAAGCAGAGAATACCAGAAATGTGTTTATCTATGTTTTATTGTTTATGCAAGGCATTTGCCTGTGTGGATCTTAACAAATTATGGATAACATTGCAAAGAATGAGAATTCCAGAACACACAATTGTGCTCATGAGGAATCTGTACATAGACCGGAAGGCAGCCATTAGAATAGAACGTGCCAAAGTTGTATCCTTTCCCCATACTTACTCAATCCATATGCTGAGCAAATAATCGGAGAAGTTGGACTATATGAAGAAGAATGCAGCATCAAGTTTGGAGGAAGACTCGTTAACAACCTACAATATGCTGATGACACAACCTTGCTTGCTGAAAGTGAAGACGACTTGAAGCACTTACTGATGAAGATCAAAGACTACAGCCTTCAGTAAGGATTACACTTCAACATAAAACAAAAATCCTCACAACTGGAACAATCAGCAACATCATGATAAGTGGAATAAATATTGAAGTTGTCAAGGATTTCATTTTACTTGGATCAATAATCAACATCCGTGGAAGCAGCAATCAAGAAATCAAACAACATATTGCACTGGGCAATTCTGCTGCAAAAGAACTCTTTGAAGTGTTAAAAAGCAAAGATGTCACTTTGAGGACTAAAGTGTGCCTGACCCAAGCCACAGTATTTTCAGTCGCCTCATATGCATGTGAAAGCTGGCCAGTGAAAAAGGAAGACTGAAGAAGAACTGACACCTTTGACTTATGGTGTTGGCAAAGAATATTAAATATATGGTGGACTACCAGAAGAACAAACAAATCTGTCTTGGAATAAGGACAGCCAGAATGCTCCTTGGAAGTGAGGATGGTGACACTTTGTCTCGCTTACTTTTGGACATGTTATCAGGAGGGACTAGTCCCTGGAGAAGAACATCATGCTTGGTAAAGTAGAGGGTCAGTGAAAGAGTGGAAGACCTTCAACGGGATGGATTGGCACAGGGGCTGCAACAATGGGCTCAAACATAGCAACAATTGTGAGGATGGTGCAAGACAGGGCAATGTTTTTTTCTGTTATATACATAGGGTCACTATGAGTCGGAACAGACTCGACTGCGCCTAACAACAAATAATTCTGGTTCTGATTGTGGGAAATGAATTAGCATAATTCTTCCTTGCAGCCCTCTGAGGGAGGAAGCTCTCTTTATAATACCTTCATTTTCCAGATGAAGGAACATGGGCACCACGTAAGTGATGGGCCCAGGATCACACACTGGGTCAGTGGCAAAGCTGTTAACAATCAAGTACAGATTGGAGAGTTTGATCTCAGATTTCATTGTATCCTTCTGCATTAAAAACAAGTTCTGAAAATCTAGGGCACTTACATTGACTCACAGAGTCTGGAATTTAGAAAGGAAAAAGAGAGAAAAAAAAATATTATTAAGTTAGAAAATTAAGCCTACAACAGGATCTTAACAGCATAATTAACTCCTTACCATTGAGCCAAGATTTTGCATATTTGTGAAGATTGTAGTACTTACAAAATGTCTGTGCATATGCCAACTGTTTCCACTTTATGAGAAAGATACAGAAATACTCGTCATTCACCTGCTTTATTCACATGAAAATGTGCACAGGGCCCATAGAAAGGTTTTAGATCTGCCATATCTCAGACTTGTGTAATGTGGCAGTGAAGTTGTTTTTATTGGATCATTCTATGCATAGGACTATTTCAATTATGTGTTCAAAATCTAAATTAAATCCTCCATTAATTCAATGAGAGATAGTCAGATAAGGTGAGTAACATTATCTGGGCTCTCCTGAGACGCTCACACCCTTGAAGATCCTATTGGGACTCTTAATTCATCAAGTGCATGGTGAGAATTCACTAGAAGGGCTTTTTTTCCCCCTTTCTCTCTCTTCAGGTCTTTTTAGGACTTTGTAAGTATGCGAGTGATTTCGGTCACCTGCTTCCTTATGAAACACACACCAAAACCAGAAAACAAAGTTGTTGCTATACGGCAATTCGGACTCAGAACAAGCCCATTTGTTACAGAGTAGACATGCTCCACAGGGTTTTCTTGGCTGTAATCTTTATAGAAGCAGATCACCATGCCTTTGTTCCATGGTACTGTTAGGTGGATTCGAATCGTCAACCTTTAAGTTAGTAGTAGAGAGCAAACCGTTTGCGCCACTCAAGAAAAAGTATTCCTCACGGGTGGGATGAACTAAAGATCCCATCCGTCTACCAGGCAGTGACTTGGGAATCAGAGAGATGGATTGAACTCTGCACCAGTCACCATCCTAGTTGTCTCCAGGAGTTAATGTGGGTTTTCTGTAAAATGAAAACCAGCCCCGGAAAGTGGCAAATGCACTTTCACGGTAGCAAGGCCACGGAGAGTTATTGAGGCATTGGGTTAAAGCAGTGCTTATAAAAGCAATTCTAAGCATTACTCCATGGGTTGGGTGTGGGTAGAGAGGGGGGTCCTCAGATGCACCAGACCATGTGCCCTCCAAAAGATGATGAATTATATTAGCAACCACTTGTGTTTGCCTCTAGGTTCCTTAGGGGAAAATCTTCCCTCAGTAACACTGGTGGAGGGAGATGAACAGGGGTCAGTCTCACACTTACTTGGAAGGACAAGTCACTCCTCTTCCCAAGATGAGCCTGCAGAAGATTCCACGGGTATCAGCTGAATGCAAAAGCAGCGCATACAGAGAACATGGAAGGGGCTGGTCAGACCTGTCTGTAGGTGGGTAGAAGGCAAGGTGGGGTCAGTTTGGTGTGTCTTGAGGGTGAGCTAGTGACACTCATGGGGAAGGACTTAAAGAGAATACGTAGGAGAAGCTGGGGAAGGATTGAGAGGGAAAGGGGGAAAGTTAGACATACAGTGCCCTTGGTCAGGGGCTATAAGGAAGATCCTAAGGTTCTAAGCAGAGAAACTAGCATAAACCAAAATAGGAAAGTGTACATATGAGGTATGACAATGGCTTGTTGTGACTGGGAAGAGGGTTGTTATAGACTGAATGTGTCCCCACAAAATATATATTGAAGTCCTGGCCCCTGTACCTGTGAATGTGATCCTGTTTGGAAATAGGATTCTTCTTCTGTTTTGTTAATTAGGCCATACTCAAGTATAAACCAAAAAAACCAAACCCGTTGCCGTAGAGTCAATTTTGACTCATAGTGACCCTATAGGACAAAGCAGAACTGCCCCATAGGGTTTCCAAGGAGCACCTGGTGGATTCTAACTGCCAATATTTGGTTAGCAGCTGCACTCTTAACTACTGTGCCACCAGGGTTTCCTACCCAAGTATGGTGGATCCTAAACCTAATCGCTTCTGCGTTATAAAAAGAACAGAATAGACACAGAGACACACACAAGAGGAAGGCAGATGTCATGTGAGGACCCATCTAAAGCAAAGGAACATAGATTGCCCAAAGTCCCCCGACACTAGGAGAGAGGCCCACAGAAGGAATCCACATGGCTTAGATCCTGGTTTGGACTTTAAGGCCCCAGAACTGAGAAAATAAATTTCTGTTCTTTAAAGTCACTCACTTGTGGTATTTTTGTTACGGCAGCACTAAGTAATTAAGACAATTGTGGACAGTGTGGTGGAATGGCTTTAGAAAGGTAAATGGAAGCCATATTGTAAAATAGATTTTGTGGTTTGGCCTTGAAAACTAGGCTCTTATAAGAGTTAGCTAGAACCATTTAGAATGACTCATTAACCTTTTGGCCAGTATTACCTATCACATCATTAATAAAAAATATCATATCATAAATACAAATACAGAGATGGACACATTTTCCTTTTGACAGCTTCATTTTGCTAGAATAACGTTGTTTGCATAGCCCTGTTGACAAATCTTTTCTTACTGGTTATCCACGCTCATTGGAGATAGGTAGTTTAGGTTTTACCTGTTTTACAGGTGATAAAATGGAGAGCCAGAGGAGCCCCAACATTCCCCAAGCTACAGGGAAAATCAGTGGTGAAGCTAGAACAGGCGTCGGGATTCCTCAGTCTCAGTCTGATACTCTTTTCCATTGAACCGTACTTTCTAATATTACTCTAGCCAGAATCCTTTCACTAGCAAACATTTCTCTCGTTCCCCACTCCTTTCACAAACATGAAAAGAAAACACCAGTCAGTTGAGTGACAGGGTCACCTGGCACTAACAAGAAAAGACTTTGGATAATTTCCTCATGCTCATACATTCTCAGTAGGATGTATTTCCTCTCTCTCCTTTCCCCCGTCTGAGTAGTACAAATGGTTAACGTGCTCAGCTGCTAACTGCAAGGTTACAGGTTCTACTCTACACAAAGGTACCTCAGAAGAAAGACCTGGTGATCAACTTCTGAAAGGTCATAACCGTTGAAAACCCTGTAGAGCACAGTTCTACTCTGACACATATGGGATTGCCATGTTTTGTTTTGTTTTTTCCCCTCCATCTCTTACCCACCAACCCCATGGGCCAATACTCTCCAGTTTATAGAGAAGAACTGAGCCCAAGATAATAGTGCATCTCGTAAAAGGTCTAGATTAGATTTGTTTTATCCTTCAGAGAAGAAGTAATCACAGCAAACAAGAGTATTTCTTTTCATTTAGGGCCTAACTTGTCACATCTAGCTCAAGAGCACTAGTTGAAAATTCTGTATTATCTTATATGAGCCCTGCAAAAAAAAATAGACATTATTTTGAAACAGTAATATTGAGTTTGATCTTTTTTTTGGGGGGGGGAGAGTTGTTATTAGTTTATGCAATTGTCAGGACTAGCAATCAATCTGCTTCATGTCTGCATGCACATGATGTAGAGTGAATTCTTTTTGGTTACTGTCTTAGCTAGGCTGAGTTCTCTATAGAAGCAAAACCAGTGAAGTGTATAAATATATATACATAGAGAGAGAGATTTATACCAAGGAATGGTTCATGCGGTTGTAGAAGCTGGAAAGTCCCAAGTCTGTGGGTCAGGCTGGAGACTTCCACTGACTCATGTAACTGCAGGGGCTGGTGAACACAGGGCTGGCAGGTCAGTCAGCAGGCCTCTGGCTCACAGGCTGCAGAGAGCTACGAAACCCAAGATCAGCAGGTAAGCTGTTAGCTCAAGTCCAAAGAGCCAGAGATCAGATGAACAGGAGTCAGCTGGAGGATTCAGAGCCATCAAAAGTCAACAAGCTTTACCAGAAAGTTCAACTATATTGGATTCAGACCACACCCTCAAGGAAATTCCTTTTCAATTGATTGGCTGTTTATAATAGACCTCATCATGAAAGGGATTACATCATATCAGATCTCATTATGGAGGTGATTACTTCATTACATAGCCGCCAAACTACATCATAACTGCCAAACCACTGAGAATCATGGCCCAGGCAAGTTCACACACAACCTTAACCATCACAGGTACCATAAGAGTACAGGATTCAGAAATATGTAATGACAGATGATTTGTTCATCTGTTTATCTTCTATATCCTAGAGAATTTGTTATTTTTTAAAAAAAGACTGCAGTGCAATCTGTTTCATTCTGTTTTGGCAGTAACTTCCTTGTATAATATATCAATTTTGAATGCTACAGATTCTCCCTTCTCGCATAAATGCAAACACCTTTCAAGCTTAGAGATTCTAGGAGATGGCTGACAAAGCCTTGACTTCACTGAACATGATGCAGAGATTAAGGAATGTGGACTTAGGAGGTAATCCTTAGTTCTTTTTTTTAAATTTTTTTTTATTGTACTTTAGGTGAAGGTTTACAGAACAAATAGTTTCTCATTAAACAGTCAGTACACATATTGTTTTATGACATTGCTTAACAACCCCACGACATGTCAACACTCTCCCTTCTTGACCTGGGAGGATCTTTTCTTTTTTTTGATGAAAATATACATAGCCAAAGATACACCATTTCAAAAATTTCTACATATACAGTTCAGTGACATTGATTACATTCTTCCAGTTGTGCTGCTATTCTCACTATCCTTTTCCAAATTATTCCATCACCATTGTCTTCAACTCACTGTCCCCTAGGCTTCCCATCAAACCTTTTGAGCTGCTGTTGTCAGTTTGATCTCAAAGAGATAATTCTTTTTTTTTTTTTGTACTTTAGATGGTTTACAGAACAAAGTAGTTTCTCATTAACTAGTTAGTACACATATTGCCCTATGACAATGGTTAGCAACCCATGACACGTCAACACTGTCCTTTCTTAACCTTGGGTTCCCTATTTCCAGCTTTCCTGTCCCCTCCTGCCTTCTAGCCCTTGTCCCTGGACGGCTGTGCCTCATTAGTCCCGTTTTGTTTTATGGGGCCCTTAGTTCTTCCATATGAACATCTAGCCTGTGATTTTCCCCCTTATTATGTTTCCTTCTTAATGACAATGTTGGGAGGCTTCTTGTAATTGAAATTGACCCTTTTAAGAATTGATGTGTTAAGTGATCGTGTAATCTCATGACGAGCTAGTAAATGGAGAGATGAAGAGAATCTTTATACTGGCATGAAGTAGAAATAAACAGAAAACCACACAGTAAATTTCTGTATCACTCTGCAAGTTTGTGCTGTAGAATTAAAGGATCTAGTGGATGGCTGATCACCTCGAGGAATGGTGCCATGCTGGGGACTCAGTATTGGTCTCTGCTGCTGGCAGATTAGGCACTTGGCAGTGGCTGTAGTCAAGTCAGTTTTGGTGAGTGGAAGTCCACATTGCTGAGCCCATGCATAACCTCCATCCCTGCCATCATGGCCGCTTTGTTCATGAGCCCACTGGGCACGAGCCCATTGGCATTGCATTCATCATCAAAAAGAACATTTCACGATCTATTCTGAAGTACAAAGCTGTCAGTGATAGGATAAGATCCACACAACTACAGGGAAGACCAGTTAATACGACTGGTATTCAAATATATGCACCAACCACTAACGCCAAAGATGAGAAAATTAAAGATTTTTACCAACTTCTGCAATCTGAAATTGATCAAATTATGCCTCCAAGATGCACTGATAATTACTGGTGATTGGACTGTGAAAGTTGGGAACAAAGAAGGAGTAGTAGTTGGAAAATATGGCCTTTGTGATAGAAATGATGCTGAAAATTGCATGATAGGATTTTGCAAGACCAACGACTTCTTCATTGCAAATACCTTTTTTCAACAATATAAATGGCGACTGTACAAGTGGACCTCACTAGATGGAAAACACATGAATCAAATCAACTATATCTGTAGAAAGAGACAATGGAAAAGCCCAATATCATCAGTCAGAATAAGGCCAGGGGCTAACTGCAGAACAGACCATCAACTGCTCATATGCAAGTTCAAGGTGAAGCTGAAGAAAATTAAAACAAGTCCGCAAGATCTAAAGTATGATCTTGAGTATATTCTATATGAATTAAGAGACCATCTCAAAAATAGATTTGACCCATTAAACACTAATGACCAAAGACCAGACGAGTTGTGGAATGACATCAAGGACATCATACATGAAGAAAGCAAGAGGTCATTAAAAAGACAAGAAAGAAAGAAAAGACCCAAATGGATGTCAGAAGAGACTCTGAAACTTGCTCTTGAGCATAGAGTAGCTAAAGCGAAAGGAAGAAATGATGAAGTAAAAGAGCTGAACAGAAGATGTCAAAAGGTGGTTCAAGAAGACAAAGCAAAGTATTATAATGAAATGTGCAAAAATCTAGAGCTAGACAACCAAAAAGCAAGAACATACTCGGCATTCTTAAGCTGAAATAACTGAAGAAAAAATTCAAGCCTCGAGTTGCAATATTGAAGGATTCTACAGGGAAAATATTAAAAGACGCAGGAAGCATCAAACAATGATGGAAGGAATACAGTCACTGTACAAAAAGAATTGGTTGACATTCAACCATTTCACGAGGTAGCATATGATCAAGAACCAATGGTACTGAAGAAAGAAGTCCAAGCTGCACTGAAGGCATTGGTGAAAAAACAAGACTCCAGGAATTGAGGGAATACCAGTTGAGATGTTTCAACAAACAGATGCCTGCTGGACGTATTCATTCATCTATGCCAAGAAATTTGGAAGACAGCTACTTGGCCAACTGACCAGAAGAGATACATGTTTGTGCCCATTCCAAAAAAAGATGATTCAACAGAATGCAGAAATTACTGAACAGTATCATTAATATCACATGGAAGTAAAATTTTGCTGAAGATAATTAAAAAGCGTTTGCAGCAGTACTTCAACAGGGAACTGCCAGAAATTCAATCTGTATTCAAAATAGAATGTGGAACAAAGGATATCATTGCTGATGTCAGATGGATCTTGGCTGAAAGCAAAGAATACCAGAGAGACCTTTGCCTGTGTTTTATTGGCTATACAAAGGCATTCGACTGCGTGGATCATAATAAATTATGGATATTATTATGAAGAATAAGAATTCCAGAACACACAATTGTGCTCATGAGGAGCTGTACATACACTGAGGCAGTCATTTGAACAGAACAAGGGGATACTGCATGGTTTAAAGACAAGTAAGTGTGTGTCAGTGTTGTATCATTTCACCATACTTATTCAATCTGTATGCTGAGCAAATAATCCGAGAAACTGGACTATATAAAGAAGAAGGGGACATCAGGTTTGGAGGAAGACTCATTAACAACCTGCAATATGCAGATGATATAATGTTGCTTGCTGAAAATGAAGAGGACTTGAAGCACTTACTGATGAATATCAAAGACTACAGCCTTCAGTATGGATTACACCTTAACATAAAGAAAACAAAAATCCTTACAACTGGACCAATAAGCAACATCATGATAAATAGAGAAAAGACTGAAGCTGTCAAGGATTTCATTTTGCTTATATCCACAATCAACACCCATGGAATCAGCAGTCAAGGAATCAAACAATGCATTGTGTTTGGGAAAATCTGCTGCAAAAGACCTTTTTAAAGTGTTAAAAAGCAAAGATATCACTTTAAGGACTAAGGTGAGCCTGACCCAAGCTGTAGTGTTTTCAGTCGCCTCATATGCATGTGAAAGCTGGACAGTGAATAAAGAAGACCAAAGAAGAATTGATGCATTTGAATTATGGTGTTGGCAAAGAATATCAAATATACAATGGACTGCCAGAAGAACAAACAAATCTCCTTAGAAGCCAGGATGGCGAGACTTCATCTCACGTACTTTGGACATGTTATCAGGAGGGATCAGTCCCTGGAGAAGGACATCATGCTTGGTAAAGTAGAGGATCATGAAAAACAGGAAGACCCTCAACAAGACAGACTGACACAGTGGCTGCAACAATGGGCTCAAACACAGCAAAGATTGTGAGGATGGTGCAGGACCGGGTAGTGTTTCCTTTTGTTGTATATAGGGTAGCTATCAGTTGGAACCAACTCAATGGCATCTAACACAACAGCAACAGTGGTTCACTACTGCTGTATAAATTTAGAAAGATCCTTCTTAATGTTTTAGGTAGATTATAAACGGATTCCAGTCATACTCCATGGACTAAGCCACTTGGGGTGGAGGATCATGTGTACATATGTATGTATTTTGCTGGTGGAGGTGTGGAGTATATTGGTCAGCTGTTTCTGCAATGATGTTGCATTTCTAGCCACCCCAAGACTTGTGTACAGGTTGCCTGCACATTGACTGGGCTGGACTATAGGCTCCAGACTTCAGGCTGTGGCTCAAGTTGGGTTTAGGTCTTCTACATGAGTTTCTCATCCTCTTTGGACCAGCAGATATCCAGAGCCTGCACTTCATGTGGCAAATGGCAAGAATGCAAAAGAGCAAGTGGAAACAAGTGATTCCACTTGAGACCTCAGCCTGAAACTCTCACAGTCTCTTACACCCACAATCCATTGGCAAGTCACATAGCTAAGCTCACCATGAACGGAGCAGGGTAGGGATATACAGAATTATACAGAGTGTAATTCTACTATTTTGCATAATAATTCTAATTATACAACTTATAATTCTATATATACATGTAAGTAATTGCAAATAATGATTCAAGCTACCACAAGACCAATAACCTCTATTCCTACAAGCTCTCTGTGTAGTTCTTATGATTTCCATCCTTGAGAAGTTTTGGACTATGTTTTGTTTATTTTTATAGTCTCCATATTCCCAGGTTCTCAAAACAACAACAAATGTTGAACTGTCAATACTGAATTCACTCCGAATGAAGATCACAAAATGTGCCATGAGGGGAGCATTTGCTCTCTGGAGGGTCCTGTTGGTTTCCTGGGAATTTATGTCTATGAATACAAATAATTGGGGTAGAGAAAACTTTAAAATTTTGTCTAATTTAGTTACTACGTATCTTTTAGAAAATATTTAGGCCTCTTCGTTGTAGAAGAGCCCATATAATCAGTTAGTCCTCTCGGTCATGGGGTGGATGGAGAGTTGCCACCTCCTTCACCCAGCATCCTTCACTCTCCTCTGACTTCCTAGTCAGTACCTGGGAAGAGAGGTTACACTTGCCTCTCTTAGGTGAAGACTCAGTCCTGGACTATTCAGATCTAGTGTGTGTTTTGGAAGAGCTATTCTCAATTTTACTTTTGCATGGGCCTGAGTTGTGTTCAGTTCTCTGGGAAAGAATTGAAGCATGGCATGCATTTAGTATTAAATTCAAATATGAGAATATGTGAATACACAGTATCTTAGCCTGAAGGAGCACTTCGAAGTTAACTTTCTTTGATGTATTTTTCCACATAATCTAAAGGAAAGGAAACAAAGCAAAGCAACCGAAAAAGAGTTAAAAAAGGTCTCCAGGTCCTTCCTGTCTAGTTATGCATTTGATTCTGCTAAGCCTTACCGCATTCCCTGCTCTATACTATTCCATTCATTTTCTTTTCTAGTTCAGCGTGCTTTTACAAAAACCCAGTCCTTATTTAAGGTGGCATGTTGTCCACACATCCAATTGAAATATATCTTCTGAAAAGTGTGAGTATTTTAATAGGGCAGACTATTTGAAATAGGAGCTGTCCACTAAACCTTGGAAGCATGGTTATTGAGTCTATACATGAGCTTCCATCCTGGTGATCTCCCTTAATGTTTAAGCTGTGAGAAGAGAGCTTTAGTACACTTTATTAATACCAAGTCCCAAATTACATTTAAGTATTTCTCCCATGAGGGACATCTGGGTTCAATTCCCAGTCAATACACCTCATGTGCAGCCACTACCCACCCATCAGTGAAGGCCTGCATGTTGCTGTGATGCTCAACAGGTTTCATTGGAGCTTCTCGACTAAGATGGACTAGGAAGAAAGGCCTGGAGATCAACAAGGGCTGGAGATCAACTTCTCAAAATCAGCCAGTGAAAACCCTATGGATCACAATAGTCTTACCTGCTAACCATTATGGGGATGGCACAGGACTGGGGAGCATTTTGTTCCGTTGTGCATGGGGTCAGCATGAGTCAGAGGCTGACTCAACAGCAGCTAATAACAACACTTCATAAACGTTTCTGCAATTAGGAATGATTTTGATTCAAATAATAGATACACAGATAGAGAAATGAAGGAGACAAGAGGTTCCATTCCCCACCTAGCCCTTTACACTAGAGAAAGAAGACAATCTTTGCATTTCTGCATGGAGCATGACACAAAGAAGAGCAATGGGCACACAGGGATGTCCTGCCATCTTCAGGGTATTTACCACTGTGGGTTTCCTGAAAGACTAAGTACATGAGAAGCGGCTCTCTCATAGAGAGGACAGCAGCAGCGTCAGTGTTGAGAGGAGCCGTCCTCCAATAGCTTTACTGACACCTGACATTCAGCTGCTGCCGAAGTAGAAAAACAAATTAAACACGTTTTGGGAACCCAGGTTAGACATTTCTGAGGATGCCTAGAAAGTACTGAGGGAAACTTAGTATGTGTATGGATAGGAAGGCTAAATCAACCAACCAAAGAGTCGCCATTGAATCACTTCAGCTCATGGCGACCTCGTGTGTGTCAGGGTAGAACTGTGATTCATAGGGCTAATGTGCTGCAATAACATAAGATGGAGCTATAAACCAGCAAATATTTGCTTTCAAAATTTATAGAGCTTTATTTATGCCCATAAATAGGTGCAATCCAAGGCAATTAAAGCCACTCAAAAACTGACAGATGTATTTGTCCAAGTAGATATGCTAAATTATGTTCCTTGGCCTCATCTAAATAGTTCTCCTCTGGGTGTATGGCAAAGGACAGTCATCAGTCCCATGGAAGCAACCCCCACCTGCTACTTCTCTGTCTTAGCTCTTTTGCAGTTCTTTGTTCTGATAAATTCCCAACTTACCACCACGCATGCTCCTGCTCTCCTCCCTGGCACAAGCTTTTTTGAGGATGATGGCTATGGTTTCTAGCTCACTCTTTGACATCTTCACTAAAACACGTGCTATCAGACTTGAGGAAAGGGGAGATTTGTTTTCTGCCTGGTAAGGACTGAGCAGGGGGACCAGGGCTCACCCAGTAACATTTGGTAGGGTCTTTCTGCTTTTACTGTGCAAGATTCTGAACACTGTTCTTTTTTTTTTTTAACTATTTTATTGTTGTGAAAATATATATAACATATTTGCAAATTCAAGATTTTTGGGGCATACTATTTAGTGATATCAATTACGGTAATTATGTTGTGCAGCCATCACCCATAATCATTGCTAAATTTCCCATCACCATACACAAACATTCACAGGGACTTTGGGGCGATGTTCATTAGCCTTTTTGCAATACGGATTTTTATTTTCAAAATTATTTTCCTGAAGCTGCTCTCTCTGCATCATTGAAGATGTTGATAATCTATACCGCAGGAGAATGAGATCTTTGGGATGCAAATGTACCATACTCATAGTCACTTGGCCCATATGGCCCAGTTTGCAAGAAGGACATGGCAAAAGATGCAGTGGAAGTCCTGAGCCAGCAGGGGTTACTGTAATTGAATTCCTGGGCAGCCCCTTTCTGCCTTCCAACCCAGTCACTCTCCTTTGCCTTTTTTTCCTATTTTCTTTCTGGCTCCCATAAATAATCTGTAGAGAGGATGACTGGCAGCCAGAAAATCAATTGGCCCTTATAGCCTTTCTAACTAATTTCTCATTGTCAAGCAGTCCCAAAGCATTTGTAGGGGATAAACTAACTCTTCCACCTGTCACGGTGCTTTTGATCGATGAAAAGATAAAGAAAGCTTTGGGGTGAAGCATACCGGCAAAATTCTGTAACTGTATACACTGCGCGTGGGCATCCCCTCCTCCTGACCTGTCTGTTTGCAGAGGACAGTGCCCTCCTAAACAATAAATTATTAATACGAATAATAATTTTTTAGAGTTAAATATATTATCTGTTTTTGTCTCAACTTTTTATTACACTTCAGTGTTGTGTTACAAAAACAAACCATGAGCATTCTAAAAACACAGAAAATAGGGATGACGAAATGAAAAGAAAACCACAAAGTATATGGACATTCTTAAGGCTTTGAAATATGCATGCTAGGAGCATAACAGGCACATATTAGGTGCCCATGAAATATTCTCTATGTAAGTGTAATTTTCTAATGCAGTTTACTTATTTATATTTCCACTTACCCACACCTTAGGAGATGACTTATTCACCCTACCCTTGCCAGCAATGTTCAATTCTTTTCCACTTCTTAATTTAAAAAATAATATATTCTTACCACATGCCTATGAGAATGGCTGAAAAAAAAAAAAAAATATCAAGTGCTGGTGAGGATGTAGAGAAACTGGAACTTTCATACACTGCTGGTGGGAATGCAAAGTAGTAAAGCAACCTTGGAAAACAGTTTGGCAGTTTCTTATGAAGTCAAACGTACATTTGCCATGTGACCCAGCAATCCCACACCAAAATACTTACTCTAGATGAATGAAAACTTAGGTTCACACAAAAACTTGTACATGAATGTTCTATAGCAGCTCTATTCATAATTGTCCCAAACTGGAAACAACCCAAAAAGCCTTCAGTGGGTGAATGAATAAACAAACTATGGTGCAACCCCACAATGGAATACCATTCAATAACAAAAAGGAACAAACTGTTGATGTATACTTGAATCAATCTCAAAGGCATTATGTTGAAAGAAGCCAGTTATAAAAACCTACATATTGGGTGACATTTTTAAGAAGTCAAAACTATAGTGTTAAAGAACAGATCAGTGGTAGCCAGGGCTTGGGGGGAGAATATGACTCTAAAAGGGAGAGCAAACTCATGGTGACCCCGTGTGTTACAGAGTAGAACTGTTTCGTAGGGTTTTCTTAGCTATAATCTTCAAGGAAGCAGGTCACCAAGGCTTTCTTCCATAGTGCCACTGGGTGGGCTGGAACCAGCAACCTTTAGGTTAGTAGACGGGTGCATATTGTTTGTGCCACCTAGGGACCCATAAAGGGAGATCAGGGGACATTTACGGGGCTGATGGAGTTGTGCTGTGTCCTGACTGTGCCGGTGGTGACTTGAATCTATGTTGTGTTGTTGTTGGATGCCGTCTCATAGCCCCATGTGTAAAGGAATGAAACAACTGCTGGTCCTGTGCCATCCTCACAGCAGTTGCCACGTTTGAGCCCACTGCTGCAGCCACTGTGTCAATCCATCTCAGTGAGAGTCTTCCTCTTTTTCGCTGACCCTCTATTTTACCAAGCATGATGTCCTTCTCCAGGGACTGGTCCCTCCTGATAACACGTCCAAAGTACTTGAGACGAAGTCTCGGCATCCTCACTTCTAAGGAGCATTCTCCATACATGTGCTCAAATTCATAGAACTGTGCATCAAAAAAAGTCAACTTTACCATAATTTAAACAATAAAAGTAAAAAAAAAAAGGATTGCATTCTTACTGAAACATATGAACCAATGGAAAAATGTAAGAATTAAAATGGAAAATCTTCACCCTTAAGTTCCCCCTGAAGTCATACTTGGGCTTGTATCCTTCCAGACCTCTCAGTGTAGTTGGTAAGGACATCGATTCATGTCTCAGCTTCTCTACTTTCTGTAGTTCTGTGCTCTTGGGTAAAATACTTGCATTCTGTTTGTCTCAGTTTCCTCATTTATAAAACAGTGATGATAGCAGTGTTTTGTAATGGATATAGTGTAGAATTTTATACATAATGTAGCATTTTGCTTATACATAGCAAGCACTGCATATGTATTTACCATTTTCTCTATACTAACATGTATTAACATGCACACAAAGTAGATTTGTTATTCACATAATTTTGACACTGACTTTTTCACTTGACATTACATTATTGACATTTTTCCATATTAGTACATAAAGATCTCCCCTACTACTATGAATTCTGAAGGCTGCATAGTAGTCATCTTTACCAAACCCACTGCTGCCAAGTTGATTCTGACTCATAGAGACCCTATAAGACAGAGTAGAACTGCCCCATAGGAATTCCAAGGCTGTAAGGAAGCAGACTGACATCTTTCTCCCAGGGAGCAGCTGGTGGGTTCAAACTGCTGACCTTTTGGTTAGCAGCGAGCACTTAACCACTGTGTCACGAGGACTCCTAGTCATAACATGTATGAATTATAACATATTTAATATGTTTTATATCAATATACAAAATAATGTATTATGTTAATATATCCTATATGTAAAAAATATATTAAATATAGTCAATAAATTTAATATAGTCTGTTACATATATTAATATATACTATTTAATAAAGCCTTATTGATGAAGTTACCCTTTGTAACTTAAATTAGTTTTTAACTTTTTCGTTTTGAAATTTTTCTTCACCAATCCAGTCCCAATGTGCTTGCAATTTTTCAGGATTTTTTTAAACTTTAGGATTCACTGCTGGTGCCTTCTTTTCCCCCCTTCTCATCTTTTTCCTCCTCTTTCAAATCTTTTCCATAAATTTTCATCAATTTGGTGGGCTTTTGAGAGGCTGTGGAGAAGTTGTGTGTCCACCGACTTGAACCAGAAGCTCTTGTACCTCCTAAGATCATTTCTTAAAATGATTTTAGGAGATGTGGGGATATTGAGGCAGAGCGGAGCGGCTGGGGAAGAAAAGTGCTCAAGCCGGGGAATTTGAGAGTTAATCCTGTTAGCCATCAGGTAGCTGGGCAAAGTTGGCAGTTCAGCTTACAGTCTCTGGTTCTTACTTCTTCAGCCATAAAATGATGTGGTATGACTAAATGAACTCTAAAATTCTCCATTCCATCCACTACAAACGAAGAAACTAGGGCTCACAAAAACAAAATAGTTTGCCAAAGATCAACCAGGAAGTAAGATGTAGAATTGAGTCTTGAACTCATGACTTCAAATCATGGCTCTACCAAGCTGCCTCAAACTTTGTGTGTGGAGGGGACGTAGTCTCCACTGAACACTATTCCTACAATGGCAAGTAGTTGTGTGTGCCTGAGGATGTGCGCCTACACTCGAGTTATCCCAGGGGCGTTTGTACCCTGGGTCTTGTAGCTCTGCACACTTGTCAACAGGGCAGTGTTCTAGAAGGTTACCTGCTCGTGTATTGCTCCCGACAGCGGTTTGGCCCAGCACAGAGAAGGCGGTCCTGTACAGATGGTGGTACGGCTGGCTGCACAGTAGTCTGGCTTCCCAGTGCGGAAAAGCATGGCTGTGCTGGTTCCGAAGTCACTCTGACAACATTCCTCTCCTGGCAGCCATGTACTCTCTCCTCCAGACTTGTGCAAGCAAATGTCCCAGGATGCTAGGATGAAAACATTAGGCCTACAGGTCTGCACACATTTTTTTAATTTAAACCTTTTCTAACAGGACGTCCCCAAATTTCATTTCCTGCTTTCTTTCCACCAGTTTCCCTTTGGGCTACATGAGCACAGTTTATTCTTTTTAGTTAATATTAGGATTTAAAAAAAAAATCTAAACAAAGAAACTCCAACTCCTCCAAACACTCAAACAAATAAGCAAACAGAAAATCAAACCAACGAACACATGTCCCCCAAGCAAAGCAGTTGCCATGGAGTCAGCTCCTACTCCTGGAGACCCTATGTGTGTCAGGGTAGAACTGTGCTTCACAGGGTGTACAATGGCTGACGTTTTGGAAGCAGATCACCAGGCCTTTCTTCTGAGGTGTCTCTGGGTGGACCTGAATCTCCAACCATTTGGTCTGTTTGCACCACCAGGGACTCCCACAAACCCATTCAAAGTGCCTCTACAGCACGGTCATATAGCTTATCATTAGGGAAACTGTTCCTTACATGGTTTAAGAATAAAGTATTTGTCTATTGCCCCAAACCTTTAAGTTCTTTCACATAAAAGCATCTGGGATTCTAAACTGTAAGTTTACAATGTTCTTTCTGTCTCTTACACTCTAGCCTTGTTCTTCCTCTCTCCTTTTCCATTACCTGGTTCTGCAGATTCCCCTAAATCTTATGCAGTTACATAATCTAGCCAATCTACTTTTACTCCAGTCATTCTCAATCTGACTGCACATTAGAATCCCTGGGAATTTAATTTGTCTTTGTTGGGTCCTACGTAGGCATAAATTTAAAGGTGCCCCAAGTGATTTATAAAGGGAAATAAGAAATGGACAACAATTGTAAGTGAATCAAATCTTTTCTTTCTCTGTCTAGCTAGCTTATCCTTCTCTTTCAGTGATTTCTCAGAGAGGAAATAGAAGTTTTCAAGGGGGAGAGGGGACAGAAATTGTTGGCTTTAGAGTCTTTGATCTGGCAATGCATCATCACTCTGTCTGGAGTATGGTGACCTACTTGTTGGGCTTATAGATACTTTCAGGAGTCCCAGGATGAACATGAGCTAAAACAAATTTTTTTGCTTGCTTTTTTACTTTCTCTATCTCATTCTTTCATTGTCATTCTGAAAATAGCAGGTGAGTTATGTTTTTTAGATGCCTCAGCAAAACGATTAAGGGAAGAGAGCAAGGGATTGGGGACATTTGCATAGAAAGCAGGTTGATTTAACCAAAATCCATTTCAGGAGGCATGATGCCCTCGTGGGAGTATTTGTGGGTCTGGTTCTTTATAAAATACTTGGGGACATCCTGGCTATAATGACACAAGGCATTTTTCACAGGTTGTATGTTTAAGCTCACAGGAAGAGCATCATAAAGCGTATCTTCTGTGTCCACCTTCTGCTAGGTATTGAGAAAATACTTTTCTCTTCACCGAAGCACCTGTGTTGAATTTGGTAGCTGTGGTGTTTGGACTGATTTAGTGGTAATTAATCTCCAGGCTAATTATGAGCTCTGTTGTCATTTTGCTAGATGTAATTAAACTGCATAGCTGGAGAAAGTTTGGAAACTACGGGTTCCAAGAAGCTCTTCCCTGTGACTTGGCAAGGAGCTCAAGAGTGACAACATAATCAGCCAATTAAATATTAGCTGGAAGCCTGATGTCCTTCAGGAGGAGTTTACTGGAAGAAGACAAATGTGTGTTCACAAGAGGCACCTGCTCTTTTGCTGCTGCCTTTTTGGAGAGAGCTTGAAGTCTTTGAGGGTTTTCTCTCATTAATCCTTCTGATAGTTTTATTAAACAGGAAGTGAGACAAGCATTTTAGTCCCTTTTATACAGATGAGATGATTAACATTGTGAAGGTCGGTTGTCTTGTCAGAGGGCATACTGACATGTGTCAGAGAGAATTTAAAAATTGTTTTCCTTACAAAATATGAGACTTGTCTTTACACAAATTCTTATGCAACCATGAATATGTAAGAAGGTTATGCTAGCATGAATATAGGAATATGCTCATTGGTGAATAAATGTTCTACATCCTGAAGTCATTTGGGGCCAAAGTTCTGTTTCAATTTTTAGTCTAGGGTAAGGAGGCACAGACTAGATAGATAGATAGATAGATAGACAGATAGATAGATAACTGCTCTTAAGTCAACACAAACTCATAAAGACTTTAGAAACAACAATATGAAATGTTGTTCAGTCTTGCATCAGCCTCATATTCTCTGGCATGTTCAAGTCCATTGTTGCAGCTATTGTGCCAATCCATCTCACTGATGGTCTCCGTTGCCCTTGCTGTCCCTCTGCTTTACCAAACATGATGTCCTCCTCCAGCTATTGATCCTTCCTGATTACACAACCAAAACAAATGAGTTAGAAAACATTCTGTTGTGATCCATAAAGTTTTTTCATTGGCTAATTTTTAGAAGTAGATTGCCAGGCCTTTCTTCCTAGTCTGGCTTAGATCAGAAGCTCAGCTGAAACCTCTCCACCCTGGGTGATCCTGCTGGTATTTGAAATTCCTGTGGCATGGCTTCCTGCATCACAGCAACATGCAAGCCACCACAGTATGACAAAATGACAGGCAGGTAGTGGATAGACCATATGCCACCACATACTAGAAGGGGTTGCTGAATCATGCTGACCTTGGCTTCGCTCAGCAATGGTCACCTCGAGGAAAGGAATAAGAAAGTGCATAGCTCTATGTGTTAAAAGGGTAAATGGCACGGGACTGGTTGGTTTGACTCTGAAAATGGTACTTTTAAGACTGAGTTTGACATTGCTCTGGACATGAAGAATTTGCAGAATATGACCAGGTGGTTCAATGTACATTGACTGACTACACCAAGTCTGAATTAGCCTGGTCCAGCAATAGTAATACCTTGTTCAATTATGCTGAGAAAGGGAAATGTTGTATTACTTGTATTAAAATGTGTACTGTTCATATAATGTGCCATGTTGGGAGAAATATGAAACTTTTACATAAAATGAATCAGGATATGTTATACATACATAAGATTGGAAAAATGCAGCCCTTTCATCTATTCAGTTGGCTTAGATTAAGCTACAACTGGAGTGGCTGGTTGAGATCTCTCCTCCAAGCAGGCCTGATCAATCTGTTGGAGAAATTCCTACTAGTAACCCTCATTAAATGCTGCCTAAAATTATGCACAGATATAAAATCCACTAGAGTTCTCCACGAACCACACCCATGCAGCTCAACATCCAAAATGGGTGACAGGCATACTAGGACTTGGTACTGCTTCACTTCTTTTTCTGGCACGCTGATGTGAGTTGTGGGGTGGGGGGTGGACTGTTGGGGGAATTGTGGAATTGTCTGCCTCTATCCCTCCCATCCAGGGTGCCTAATTAAAGACTTTGGGCCCAGAACATTCCCTGATATGGAGGCTGGGAATTGGGTCACCTTCTCTCTCCCAGTTCTTTCTTATTAGAGAAGCCCTCCCCCTGTTTTGGGCACACAATAACTATCTCTGCCTCTTGCACATGGCCAGGCATCATATGACAGCTAGACTACCCCACTTCTATATCTGTTCCCGGTGGGGAGGGAATGGGGTCTCTCATACTATGGCATAAGAGGTGGAATATGCCAGATTGTAGGAATTGGCCTCAAGGGGTGGACTGAAGGGGAAACAGGCTTTGCAAGGCCAAACATGAGCACCCTCATGCAGTCCACTAGTTCATTACAGTTTACATTCTTGTGTGAGTCGCTGGAGTATAGCCACTATTATCCACCACCACTATAAAACCTCTGGCCTCCCACTGGAGAGCATGGAGATCTGCTTAGGTCTTGCAGATGCCTGGTACTTACTTTGTATGTAAGACTCCCTAATAAACAACTTGCTTCCATCCTGGAGTTGCCTGCCTCTTTCTTTGATCTCTCGGTGCCCTCCATTTTTGGAGGCAAGTTTCATGTTAGTGGTCCATGCCAGGACAAAACATATTGCATTTTGAAATTCTAAATAGATCTTAGTGCTTTACTAGAGCTTAGAGCTGACCCTTCACACTGAACTGTGCAGAGAACACATGGTTGAGAAGAAACATTTAAAGCAGGGGACATTGACCATAGTTGCAGTGTTTCCAAAAGTATATGTACATGTATGTGTGTGCAGACAGCCCACTGGTGATACTCACCAACTCAAGATGATTTGGAATGATATGAGGATATGTATAGATTTTTACATATTTATATCTTTTTAAATTGTTGGTTGTTTCCCATAAACCAAACAAAACCTGTAGCCGTCGAGTCGATTCCTACTCGTAGCTATGAGTATTTTTCATAGTGACTTTATATTTGTGGCAAAGGCTTTCCATTAACAGTAATGGCAAAATTTTCTTTGAAAATAAATTTATTTTAGTAAAACTGTGAGCCCAATGACATAAATTGTTAGGTAAGTAATAACAAGGGTGATAGGTGGGTAGAACAAAAATCATGAAGATGGTACTTGAAAGACTAACGTATGGGAAACAAGGGCCTCTATCCATTGTCCCCACCTCCTTTAAATAGATATATCTTCTTGATTATTTGTTTCAACAGCAATTCATTGTGCAAAAGGTGGGTCAAATAAGAAAACTTACATGGTGTACCCTTAAGTTACAAATGTGTATGCCATTACTATTGCAATAAAGAAAAAACAAAAACCACATACAGACTCTGCGTTGGGTATCCTAATTAGTTATAGTTCCCAATCACTGGACTAAAAAAGGTTTGGATGTTATGAACATACAACATAATGTCTATAATAGCTATGAATTATGATTATCCCATTAGAGTGTTTATCTGTTCCCTGGCATGCCAAGGAACAAACAGCCATAAATATACTTGTTCCTTCTTAACCATGGACAAAGTTGTACATGGTGACAGATCTAGAGTTTGCATTTTGACTTTGGCTTTAGAAAACAAGAGAAACTGGAGGAAAATATCCCAATGCATTCTTCCTGAATGACTGATACACTCAACAATATGAATGGATCTCAAATGCATCGTGCTAAGTGAAAGAAGTCAAACTCAAAATGTTATATACTCTTTGATTACATTTATATGACATTCTGGACAAGGTAAACTATAGGAACAGAAAATATATTAATGGTTGTCAGGGGATAGGGGTTGACTTCAAAGGGGTATGGAAACTTTTCAGGGTCTTGATTATGGTGATGGTTGCATTATTATATGGGTTTGTCAAAACTCCTAGAACTGTACACAGAAAGGGTGAATTCTACTGACGGTAAATTATACTTCAGTAAACCTAATGAAAAACAAGTAAGTGTCCTTAGTATTCCATAGAAAGAATTACAAGTAAAATGTGAAATAACAGTCAAGCAAAAGACCAACACATACCTGCAAATCATTTCTTGAGGGAGGAGAAAAGTCAGAATCAACCTTTGAATTGATTTACACTGAGAGACAACCTCTTAATCTATGTGTCTAGAGTGGACATGTCAAATGTATGCTTTTATGAAAACTCTGTTTTCATTCAATCTCTGCTTTTGTTCATGACTAGATTCATTTCGGTCTTACTGCTCATCATAGGAGAAAACTGTTTAGGTCTTGGCATTGTTTTCATGGTTTCCCTGGTTTGGTATTAGATATAGTAAATCAGCTGTTAATGATTGATCTGCAGTAGTTAATGATTGATCTGCTGTAGCTTTTCCATATACAAAACCATCTTCTTTGCTTATGGTACAATTAGAACATTCTAAAGCATGAAAAGGAGTCCATGGGTGGTGTAAATGTTAATGCACTTCGCTGCTAACTGAAAGGTTGGCAGCTCAAGTCCACCAAGAGGCACCTCAGAAGAATGGCCTGGTGATTTACTTCTGAAAACTCAACCATTGAAAACCCTATGGAGCACAGCTCTATTCTGACACACACAGTGTCACCATGAGTCAGAATTGACAGCAACGTTTTGTTTTGTCTTTTTTTTTCTTTTTAAGAGTGAAAATGACAGAGAAATTAGGAAAGTATAACCTTTTGGAGATAATGTATTCAGAATTATTTTGAGAGGGTCAATTTATTTAATAATGTGAATGGGGATTGTCATGGATTGAACTGTGTCCCCCCAAAAATGTGTGTATCAATTTGGCTGGGCCATGATTCCCAGAATTGTGTGGTTGGCCTCCATTTTGTGATTGTAATTTTATGTTAAAGAGAATTAGGGTGGGATTGTAACACCACCCTTACCCAGGTCACATCCCTGATCCAATGTAAAGGGAGTTTCCCTGGGGTGTGGCCTGCACCACCTTTTATCTCTCAAGAGCTAAAAGGAAAAGGAAGCAAGCAGAGAGTTGGGGGCCTCATACCATCAAGAAAGCAGTGCCGGGAGCAGAGGGCATCCTTTGGACCGGGGTCCTTGTGCCGAGAAGCTCCTAGTCTGGGGGAACACTGATGAGAAGGCTGAGAGAAAGCCTTCCTCTGGAGCTGACACCCTGAATTTGGACTTTTAGCCTACTTTACTGTAAGGAAATAAACTTCTCTTTGTTAAAACCATCCACTTGTGGTATTTCTGTTATAGCAGCACTAGATGACTAAGACAAGGATGCAAAAAGGGATTTAGAGTCCCTTATTACCTTGTCTATTCCTTTGTTCCAGTGCTCATCACACTGTATGGAGATGTTTGTTTACCTGGGTATCTCTTTTAGTCTGTGAGTTCCTTAGAAGCAAGAACCATATTTCATTTTTGTATCCTCATTACCTAGCACAGTGCTTGTAGGAGCGAAAAATTGTTTCTGAATGCACAAATGAAAACCATGGATTAAAAATTATTTTAAGTGAATCATTTCCATGTAAAACTAGACTTTTGCAAGGAGTTGGGCAAGTAACATTGTGAATTGTGATGCTAAAACAGGCATGTGAGGACAGTAATTTGTGATACCAGGCACAGCTTGTCCTTGAGGCATGTGGCTGGACTTAAAGCCTTCTTGAGGCTGGCCTCAGTCCCCTGGTTTGGTGAGGTAAGAACTACTCAAAGCTTTAATCGATGAGTTGATTAAAAACTAAGTTAATATAACAATATAGATTAATTTAAAAAAATAAACGTATTGGTACATTTTTAAAGGTTCCTCTACTTTGCAAATATATTATCAAAGTTTAAGCTTCTTATAGTCAATGTTTTCATAGGAATAGTTTATTTTCTTTTGAAAATATTTATATTGTTGCCAATTTAGATCATTCCATAATTCAATTAAATTCCCATGGCTTTTCAGGGAAGGCCCTGGCGGTTTAATGTAGTACAAGAATGTCAGATTAATACATGCTGTAAACTAGTTGCGGTGGAGTAGACTCAGACTCACGGTGACTCCATGTGTGTCAGAGTTGAACTGCTCTCCACAGAGTTTTCAATAGCTGATGTTTTGGAATTAGATCACCAGGCCTTTCTTCCAAGGTGCCTTTGGGTGGACTTGAGCCACCAACCTTTCAGTTAGCAGCCAAACATGTTAACCATCTGCACTACCAGGGACTCCAGTACATGCTCTACTTTTCATAATTGTACGTGTTGTAATCCAAGAGACGATTTAAAAACTTTCTATTTTGTTTATTTCATTTTTCTTCTCGTATACTCTGGCAATGTCAGACAGTTAATCATGCTTACCTTCTAATCCCTGTGATACCATTTTCATATCAAAGAGGTAGGCCTTAGCAAGCCCTAAGAATTGTTTACTGATCACAGACTCAGTTAATTCTTCTCAAACGGTGCAAACAGTCAAGATCAGCTCCTTTTTGTTGATTTATTTTCAAAAAGCCTTGCAGGATACTGCCCATCTCTGTGGCTTCATTTCACAATTTACCTTGGCTGTGTTTCCCTTCACACATCCTATTTATCATAGTCTCACTTATCCCAGCTTACTAATCAATACATCAATTAACAAATATTTGCTGAGCACTTTTTGTGGTGGGCATGCGTGGTTTGCTTTGCCCAGAAAGCATTTCCTTTTCCTGTAGTAACTACACCTTGATTTTCCTGTGGGGACTCTCCTCTCTTCAGCTCTCCGTCATGCATTTTGGATGCCCCCATCTGACCAGCACTGATCATGTGACAGACTGGCCAATCAGTGCACCCCATTCCTTTGGCCCCAGTGGCCATGGACACACAATCTAAAACAGTCCTTTAAGAATAAACTCTAGGACTTTTGGTAGATTTATTGGGAAGAGAAACTCTCTGTATGCTAGGATTGCCAACGAGGTGCAATGTATCTGTGGGCCATCTTTAATCCCACTAAAAGAAGATCTTTGGAGAAAGAAGTCAATACAGAGAAAATCACAGCGAAGGCATACAGAAAAAAATTCTCCTGTCATCTTTAGAAAGCTTGATCCAGCTGTGTCTTAAGCTGGTATCAGGCTACACCTGGACTTTAGACTGTACAAACCAATATTTTTTAATCTGAGTTGGGTTTCTGTTACTTATTAAAAAATACTGCTGACAAAAACACTTACTAGGTGCCAAGATTTGGGAAAATGCAAATCTATAGCTTCCAAGGGTTTATAATAAAGCAGAAAGTATAAAATATAACCATATCAAGTTAGCATTGCTTTAAAAAGTGTTATTTTTATCTCTGCCTTAGAACTTATTGCTTTATGTCAGGATTATTTATATATCTCTTTCTGCCTTAATAAACTGGAGAGAAAAGTGCTTGCTAATCTGTTCATTTCCTTGTCCTTAATGTCTAGCACAGTGTTTTGCACGTGGAAAATGTTCAGGAAGTTCAGGAAGTTTTTCTTTTCTATTACTCAAATATTTATGGTAAGTGCCAACTGAGTGGCTTAAATCATGATGTTCTATTGTTTTTTGATTAAATGGCATTTTCTGTCCTCTGGGCCAGGTCTTCACTCATATTTCTGCCACTAAATTAGTTGTGCTTCATTTTGTTTTATTGAGCAAGGGAGGGCCCGATACTAGAGAGAGGCAGCTTTGTGGGCTGGGAGACTAAGGCTATCAAAAACATGTTAAATTAGCTTGTTCAGTTACCAAACTTACTTAGAAAACCATAAAATTCTAAGTTGAATGAGGAAAAGAAAACAGACAAAAATCACTCCCAAGAATAAAAAATGTGTACAATAACAATCTATCTTGATTCTAATTGTGGTCTTTAACCTTCTGTAGCTCAGATTACTCTTGTTCTTGTTAGTTGCTATCAAGTAGGCTCTAACGGTGACTCTGTGCCATTCTCACAATGGTTGGTATGTTTGAGTCCATTGTCACCAACTGTTTTGTCAACCCATCTCACTGAAGGTTTCCCTTGTGTCTTAGTCATCTAGTGCTGCTCTAACAGAAATACCACAAGTGGATGGTTTTAACAAAGAGAAATTTATTCTCTCACAGTCCAGTAAGCTACAAGTCCAAATTCAGGGCATCAGCTCTAGGAGAAAGCTTTCTCTCTCTGTTGGCTCTGGAGGAAGGTCCTTGTGATGCATCAGTCTTCCTTTGGTCTGGAAGGATCTCAGAGCAGGAACCTCAGGTCCAAAGGACGCACTCTGCTCCCGGCACTGCTTTCTTGGTAGTATGAGGTTCCCATGTGTCGCTGCTCACTTCTTTCTTTTATATCTCAAAAGAGATTGGATTAATCTTGTAAACCTCATCAGCATAACCTCATCACAGTGACAGAATTTACACACATAAGATCACATATAACCTCATCATAGTGACAGAGTTTACAAAACACATAACATAATCACATCAGATTACACAATCATACAATACTTGGAATCATGACGTAGCCAAGTTGCTACACACATTTTTTGCGGGACACAAATCTATCCATGACACCTTGTTTTTGCTGACCCTCTACTTTACCAACCATGATGTCCTTTTCTAGAAATTGGTCTTTCCTGACAGTATGTCCAAAGTAAACAAATCAAAGGCTCACCGTTTTCACTTCTAAGGAGCATTTTGGCTGTACTTCTGCCAAGACTGATTTGTTCATTCTTATGAGAGTTCCTGGGATATCCAATATTCTTCAGCAACACCACAGTTCAAATTGTCAATTTTTCTTTGATCTTCCTTTTTCATTGTCTAGCTTTCACATAGTTTTAAATAGTTGTGTCCTGGTAATCATTTTGTCACTAGTTTGGATTCATCCAAAGGTCTGATTCTTTCTTTATTCTCAGGGATACCAGTCTTTGTTCTTCCCAGAACAAACTAAAGGGACTTTGTTTTCTGTCTGATATTCATCAGTCTTCAGTAATGGAAGGACATAAAGCTACTTGTCCAAGGTATTTTACTAAATATTCACACTGAGGTTTCTGTCTTTTAAATTTTAATTAGTGCAGGTATTAATGATCTTCCTCTTACAGTGGAATGTATTTGAGGACAAAACCAATGCTTCCATTACAATAGCTATGACTCAGAGAAGGAACTGAAAATGCATGTGTGATATGCAAAACCTATATCCTCTTGGTCTTGGATAATGTCATTCTGTGAGAGATGAAATAATGATGGTTTACGTTTAACATTTCCCTCCTATGGTTTCATTAAGTAAAGTCATATGTGACCACTGTAATCAGATAGACCCATATCTGAATCCCTGCTCCACCATTTGCTAGTGCTCTTAATTGTAGACAAGGTACCTAACTCTTTTTCAGTCTGAGTTTGTCATCTGTTCCTTATGGGGTTGTTGTAAGGACTAAATGATCTAACTTATATGAAGTCGAAAGCACAACAGGCATAGCAACAGTGGTTAAAAATCATCAGATGTGGTTATTATTGTATAAATTTTCCCTGTTTCCTTCCTAGGAAGCATGATGTAAGGGCAGTTCCATTTTTTCCAGGGTTGATTGGGTGATACAGCTGGCTAGGTCCCTTCTTTCCTCACATTCGGTATGTGCCCCTCCATGGATCCATATGGGGGAGATGGGGCTGTCCTTCTAAGATGGGGGAAACCATTCTTCCAATGAGAGTATACTTCCAGGGAACACTGCAAATGGAAGAATAAAACTAATTCTGGTTTCCATATGGCTGACTTTTTTGTTAAAGGAATTAAATTTCAATAAAATTAGCTCTGATCAGAGAAGTTGACCCTAAGTCTTACAAGAAAAAAGATATTACTGATAATTGAACTGTTTCTAGCTAGAATAATAAAGTCCATCAGAGAAAGGATTATTGTCTCTCTTGTTCTCTGTGAATCCCAGCTCCTAAAGCAGTGCCCACTGACTTCATAAACTCGGGGCCTCTGTTCCTTATTTACATGTGTAGGGACCACTGGTCTGGATCAGAAGAGAGGGAATATGTGTCCAGATCACTAGGACCTCTGACCTCTGGCAGAGGAAAGTCCACCTCTGGTGGTGTCATTCCCAGGTACTCCACTCAACTGCACATCGCTGCAAATCCGCCTAGTCAGGCAAGGGTTCAAACTTCTTTAGTAAACTGCTTCCCCCTACCCCCTCCCCACGCCCCTGTGCCTGACAGTGTACATGCCAGACCAAGGCACTGAAGGCAGTATTCCAAATCAAACCAAATCCATTGCCATCTAGTTGATTTCGACTCACAGCGACCCTATATGACAGAGTAGGACTGCCCCACAGGGTTTCCAAGGCTGGAAATCCTGAAGGAAGAAGACTACCACATCTTTCTCCCACAGAGTAGCTGGTGAGTTCAAACCACTGAACTTTCTTTCGGCTATCAGCCAAGAGCTTTAACCACTGAGCCACCCAGGCTCCTTGAAGGCAGTATTGGGGACCCCAAAATAGGGATGTTGTGAGAGGCTGAAATCCAAGTGGTGTATTAATGACTATTAGCTTTTATCTCTGCATGCCTTACTGCTACTTACACAGTGAATCTTTTGACATTGTAATATTTAAAGTATACTCCATACCAAGAAAACAAAGAAGCAAGAAACAAAACTCACAGCATATGTAACTACAGAAACATAGACTGTATTTGACAACTAGTCATCAGGTTGACTCACCAAAAACAGGATGCCCCTCAAAGATCAGTGGAATTAAGATTAAGTGAGAAAAGAAAAGATTCAAATATATCAAAATGGATGCCTTCTCCCACTTATATGTTATCAAGATGAGTAATAAAGTATCTGAGGGATTTTAGCTATAAGATTCAGCAACATCTTTATTAGAGTGAGATCTTTATCATTCAGGAAATATAAATTTGTTAAGATGAAATATAAGAGGAAAAATATTAGCAGAGGCAGTGATTTAATCCATCTGGGTCTCAGTTTTCTCATCTGTACAATGGAGCACTGGGCCAAATGATTTCTTAGACTGTTTTCAATGTGAATGTTCTGTGACTTAATGGACACTTTGACTCTTTGTGAGAAGACATGCTCCAGGCTTGGACAGAAAACCTCTTGTAAGGATGTGTGGAAAAGGCAGATCCATTTGGGATTGGTATCTTTATATGTTTCTACAGCCTGTTTTAGCTTACCATTAAATAGGAACATCCCTAAATTTAATGCTACGGCCCAGGGGGTTTTGAGGGTCTCATGCCATGCATGTTTCTGCCCAATGGAAAAAAATCTTTTTGTAGCTTGGACCACAATCAGGAGGTGATTTTTGATTCCATCGGCCTTGAAAGCAGCTTCCTCATCACAGTGTGGCAAAGGGCATAGAGCACACACCCTCGCGCTCCCCAGAGGATGCCAAGGAGCTGCAGGGTGCTGGGGACAGGGAGGGAGTCTTTTCCGGGCAGTTAATAAGCAAATCAGTAAGAGCACTTTAGAGTTCATTAGAGAGAAGCCAAGCCTTCTCGGCAACATCACGACAATGTCTGTTCTTTGGAGCAAGTCCACCAACAAGGGCCGAAGTCAGTTCTTCTAATGGTAATATGATTCCCATTCAAGCAAATGGCATGATCCTAATAAGTAATATTTTTTTTAATACCAATAATATGCCAGGCATCACTCCAAATGTTTTAAATGTATTAACTGTTACTCCTGATAACCATCTGAGTTGAGTACCTTTTATACAGATGATAAAACTGAGGCACAGCTAGGATGTAAAAGTTGGTGGTCCACACAGAAATGGATTAGGAAAACCCGGATAACACAAGCAGGAGTATTCTTTTAAGTGAAAATAGTCGGAGGAACTGGGGTTCTATTTGAGTCATTTAATAGAATAATGATACTCTCTATCATTTAATGAAATATATGGTACACAGCACACACGCACACACTTATTTCTCATTGTCAGCTATCCTGTTTGTTGTCTTCATAAATCCTAATATAATGAGCCTTTCCAAGTATGGTTAGAGGTAGATAACTGGACCAGCTGGGCTTCACACAATATTGCAGTTATCAAATAATGATGTCACACCTGCTTGGGTTAAACCCCCCCTCCAGTACTCATCAGCTGTGTGACCCAATAAATAGCTTGTTGTCACCTATATGTAAAGTAGGTTTAACCACACCTACTTCACAGAGCTGCTGGGAGACGTACATGAGATCATGTATATAAAAAGGCTTGTACAGTACCTAGCACAGAGTAAATGTTTAATAGGCAGTGACTGTGGTGGCGATTTCTAGAGTCATCCAACAAAGTAAACCACCTCTTTCCACAATGTTCCCTTTTCCAGGTTTAATTGGGGCATGACACTCTGTAAACTTGCTCCCCTAGGCACTACTGAGGACCCGACAGATGGAAATATATTTAAAGTAATGAACTTGTTCATTGTCTTGCTAGTTTTACAAGCCAGTCAAACAGGAGTTACGTTCGCTAATCACAGAAATGAAGTGACAAAGGCAGTGCTACCAAGCTCAGAATTTTTTTAAGGCAGCTCCTCCCATAAGATGCCTTTAGAGACCCCCTTTTGCCCCTTTTGCTTTTTCCACTTCTGTGCAAGAAGCCAGAGCTACGTGTATTTTCATTCCGTATGTTCTCATATGTGGATTTTTTTTACCTACTAAAAAGTAGTGAGTTTAAGAAGAGTTCAATTAAGATGAAAAGTTATTTTCTTTCTTACTGTGTCATTAAAAACTCTTTCCCCTCCCCCGAAGTTACTTGGCACCCACCCAAAGGAAACATTTTTCTCTTCTTGGCCCGCAGTGTTTAAAGTGTAGAGGAAACAGATCTGCTTAGTCTGTCTGCACAGGATCCTTCCATGGGGAGGGGAGCAGATGTTTCAAAGGCCTGGAAAACAGAGTGTGAAATGAAAAAAAGTAAGTGAAGGGGAAAAGGATGGAGAATGAAAGTCAAAAGAGGGAGAGAAAAATGATTTCATAGGACAAACTTAGAATGGACAATTTTTGGAGGATGGTGTCTTCCTTGTGTTAATCTTACATGCCAGCTCAGCTGGCTTATGTGCCCATTATTTGGTCAAACAGTAGCCTAGATGTTGTTATGAAGGCATTTAACCAAAAACAAACTCTTTGCCATCAAGTCAATTCCAACTCATAGTGACCCTATAAGACGGAGTAGAACTGCCTTATAGGGTTTCAAAGGCTGTATATCTTTAGAAGCAGACAGCCACATCTGTCTTCCACGGAGCAGGCTGATGGGTTCAAACTGCCAACCTTTCTGTTAGCAGCTGAGTACTTAACCACTGTGCCACCAGAGCTTCTTTTTATGATTGCTTTTACATATGATTAAATCAGTTGGCCTTAAGTAAAGCAGATCACCCTCCATAATGTAGGTGGGCCCCATCCAATCAGTTGAAGGCCTTAAGAGCAAAAAGGGAGGTTTCTTGAGAGAGTATTCTGCCTCCAGATTATTAATAGACATCTTGCTAGAATTCCTCACTCTCCCCCACTGCCTGACCTACTGATTTTGGGATACAAGACTGCTGGAATTTCCAGCCTATTGCCTGATCTACAGATTCTGGACTTGCCAGCCCCCACAATCACAGGAGCCATTTCCTCAATCTCTCTCTCTCTCTCCCTCACTGGTTTTGCTTCTCAAGAGAACTTTGACTAAGACACTCTGGCTTTCTGCAGTGGAGGAGTGTGAAGCTGACTGTTAGTTGCGCTCCAATGACCTCTTCCAGAGAAGAGTCCAATACAGCATTGTTCCTGGTTATTTCTGGTTGATCCCAACATTATTCTAACAGCCTGTACTACAGATTTTCTTTATCAGGTGACAGATTATTAGCAGCAACCACACTAATATTTATTGAGTACTTACTATGTGTTATGCAGCTTTTAGAGATTTGCTCTACCCTTAAAAACATATTATGAGCTAGGTATAATTATTATTATTCCTGTTTTAAAGATGAGAAAACTGAGGTCTGGGAAAGTTACAAACAGTAGATGATGAAGCCTGTATTCAAACCCCAGCAATCAGATACAAGAACTTGTACCTTTTAATATACTATGCTGTTGTAGTTTTTAGGTGCCGACAAGTCAGTTCTGACTCATAGCGACCCTATGTACAACAGAACAAAACACTGCCTGGTCCTGCGCCATCCTCACAACAGTTATGCTTGAGCCCATTGTTGCAGCCACTGAGTCAATCCATCTCATTGAGGGTCTTCCTCTTTTTCGTTGATCCTCTACTCTACCAAGCATGATGTCCGTCTCCAGGGACTGAGCCTTCCTGATAACATGTCCAAAATATGTGAGATGAAGTCTTGCCATCCACACTTCTAATGAGCCTTCCAGCTGCATTTCTTCCAAGACAGATTTGTTCATTCTTCTAGCAGTCTATGGTATATTCAGTGTTCTTTGCCAACACCATAATTCAAAGACATCAGTTCTTTGACCTTCCTTATTCATTGTCCAGCTTTCACATGAGGCCATTGAAAACACCATGGCTTGGGTCAGGCACACCTTAGTCCTTAAAGTGACATCTTTGCTTTTTAACACTTTTTTTTTCCCATACAAAAATTTATACATACATTGTTATGTGACCCTAATTGCTCTCCCCATACTGTCACAGCACACTTCTCCTTTCCACCCCTGATTCCCCATGTCCATTCAACCAGCTCCTAACCCTCTCTGTCTTCCCATCTCGCCTCTGGACAGAAGCTGCTCGTTTAGTCTCACTTTTTTAACACTTTAAAAGATTTGCCCAGTGCAATGCATCATTTGACTTCTTGACTGCTGCTTCCATAGGTGTTGCTTGTGAATCCAAGTAAAGTGAAATCCTTGACAACTTCATGTTTTTCTCCGTTTATCATAGTGTTGCTTATTGGTCCAGTTGTGAGGATTTTTGTTTTCTTTATGTTGAGATGTAATCCATGCTAACGGCTGTAGTCTTTGATCGTTATCAGTAAGTGCTTCAAGTCCTCTTCACTTCCAGCAAGCCTAATATACTATCGTGTACTTCAAGTTTTTGGACACTTTTTCAGAGGTCTTCCTATTGTGTCACTCCTCTCCCTCCTCCTTCTCCCCTTCTCCTTTTACATGGAACTCACCAAGAGAGTCAGGTTCTGTTCTGTAAGTGGTGGATCATCCAACTCTATTTCCTATCACAGAGCTAATGTATTCCTACCAGTCATCTTTCCAATCGTCACTAATCTAGTGAAATCAGTATCAGTCACTATAGAAAATACAAACAAAGGGAACTGCTCCATCTAGTGTTCCATTTTGCAAATAAGTTGTTATTTCCATTTAGTGCCTGCCCTTGCTCCCTCCCTCCCTTTCCTGAGATGCCTTTGCCTTGTCTAAACATTAGACTTGTTATTCCAGGTTCGGCCAAAAATAAGCTGATCTATGGTGGCGTGCTCAGCAAGTAGCTCCCTGTAAATATTTAGAGGGCAGCACATTCCCTTTTATCTTCTCATTTCTGAACAAATAGATCTCTAATCTGTTTAATCTTTCTTCCTAGGGAAATGCCCTCCCCTTCTTCTTCCCATACTCTAAACTCTGTCTTTTTCTGTCTGTGTTTTATCCATTTAGCATCTTCTATTTCTGTACCACTCACTTAAAAATAATACTGTAGTCAAAACTGAGGCGAGAATGGGCTGCTGCTTTACATGGTGATGGCTTTAATCAGCCCATCTTTATATTCATGTGGAAAAATTTCACCCTGAGAAGTGACACAGAGGTAGCTGAAATGCAGATAAGAATTTATCTGATCTTCATCTATTGAGGCGATTGACACATTTGTAAAGTGGACACAGAGTTTTGTACTTTTGAAGTCCAATTGCAAATCAGATAAATTCCTGATCCTTAAAGAAGTGGTTGCTAAAACCCTTAAAACTGGTTGTGCCAAAAGGTTCCTGGAGCAGATTGGTTTCTTGTTGTATGTATGATTATAATATCTCCTTAGGTCTGAGATATGTTACATTTGCTAGCTACGTGATTTTTGAGTAGTTAATCTCTATGTGGCTCAATTTCCTCTTCTATGAAGTGGAGATAATAAAAATGACTACCTCATAGGATTGTCATGGATAATAAATTAGTGACTCTATCTATCTATCTATGTATCTAATCTTAGAATAGTGCCTAGTACATTGGAAGTTTAATATGTGTTACCTATTATTATCATTCTTCTCGAATGCTAGACCTCCTCGTTGTCTTATTTTAGTCGAATCAATTTGCTTCTTATTCATTCATGAGTCTTCCCTCCCTCCCTCCATTCCTTCTGAACATATTTATTAAGTACCTAATAATATATGCCAGACACTGTGCTAATCTCTGAGATACAGTGAGAAGCCAAAATAGATACAGTTCCTGCCTTCATGGAACTTACAGTTCAGTGGGGAGGCCACACTGAAATAAAATAATCTCAAGATCATGTAAATGTCCTGTGATACACTCCGTGAAGCGTTCATGAGCTAGTTCATGGTGCCAAGGGAGTTTAAAATGTGGGGATTTGGCCTAACCTGGGAGGAGAGGGCCTTCTTCAAGCATCCTCCTGGAAATGATGTAGGTTAAGAGCTAAAGAGTGAGTAGGACATGACTTGGTAAAGTCGGGAGGGAAGAATGTTCCAGGCAGGGGAGTCTGGGTGGTGAGAACAGAGAGAGTGAGGAGGGAGAGACATGGTGCAACAGGAAGAGAGAAGGGTGGGAGGCACAGATTACGAAGAGCTCACTGGGTCGATTCAAGTAGTCAAGACTTTGTCACAATGGAGAGCCAGAGATAAGTTCTAAATTACACGTATGTGTGGGGTACTCAGATTTTAGTGGTGTTATTAAGTTTCAAAAAGGTTACTGTGGCTGCAACTTGAAGAATGGTTTGGAGGAGGCTAAACAGGATGCAGTTTATCTTGCTGTAGTGGCTTACGTGTTGCTATAATGCTGGAAGCTATGCCACCAGTATTTCAAATACCAGCAGGGTCACCCATGGTGGACAGGTTTCAGTGGAGTTTCCAGACTAAGATAGACCAGGAAGAAAGGCCTGGCAATCTACTTCCAGAAACCAGCCAGTAAAAACCCTATGGATCACAACAGAATGTTGTCTGATATAGTGCCGGAAGATGAACTCTCTAAGTTGGAAGGCACTCAAAATACACAGTGGCTGCAACAATGAACTCGAGCATACCAACATTATGAAGATGGCACAGGACCAGGCGATGTTTGTTCTGTTGTACACAGGGTCGTCATGAGTCAGAGCTGACTCAATGGCAACTAACAAAAATAACAAACAGGATGCTGAGAGAACAGTTAGAAGGCTATTGTTGTAATCTAGGGGAGAGATGACAATAACATGGGCTACATTGGTGGTGGCCAGGATGGATTGATGTGGATGGATGTGAGTGACATTTTGCACGTAAAACCCAACATCTGGAGATGGGTTAGGTTGGGGATGGTGCAGTGAGATCTGGGTACCACAGATAACTTGATTAATTCTAATGAGATTGAACATTTTTCCTTCTGTTTCCCTCTAGTACCAAAGGAGGATAGATCAGTAAGTTGACAAGTGGGGTCTTTTACAGAGTTGAAATGTTCAAACATTTGAGAAACACTGCATAGAAGTGCTGACTGGCCAAAACAAAAAAAGAAAGCTGACCTCCAACCCTTGTCATTGTTTTGTTCCAGCTGCAGAAATAATTTTCAGTTGCTCTCTGGCTTCAGTAAGCAACACTTCCTGTTACCTTATCACTGTGGTAGCAAGTTCCACTTCTGTATTTTCCCTTGGACATGATTCTCACTGACAGTAGAAAGTTCAGCCCCAAGACCTGCAGCTGTGAAAATACTTGCTCCTCTCCAGAACTGTTAGTACTTCCGGGAATCACATCACAGAGCCAACCACTCACTGGTCCTGAAGTGACCCCGTTATTTTGGGAGATAGCAAAGGAAATGATATTTTAAAACCCCCAAGTGGCACTTCCTTAGGCATGGAAAGATGTAAGTGATAAAAGGCTCACTATATCTAAAGGCTAAGAAGTAAACAATTGCTGGTTGCAATCCCTACAATGTGACAGCACACTCCCCCTTTCCACCCCGGGTTTCTTGTGTCCATTCAACCAGTTCCTGTCCCTACCTGCTTCACATCCTGCCTCTGGACAAAAGCTGTCCATTTGGTTTCATGTATCTGGTTGAACTAAGAAGCACATCCTTTTTTTTTTTTTTCTTATTGTATTTTGATGAAAGTTTACAGAACATACTAGCTTCTCATTGAACAATTAGTACATATATTGTTTTGTGACATTGGTTACCAACCCCAGGGCATGTCAACACTCTCCCTTTTTTAATCTTGGGTTCCCTATTACCAGCTTTCCTGTCCCCTCCTGCCTTCTAGTCCTTGCCCCTCGAATGATGTGCCCCGTTAGTCTCATTTTTTTTCATGGGCCTGTCTAATCATTGGCTGAAGGGTGAGCCTCAGGAGTGACTTAATTACTGAGCTAGAAGGGTGTCCAAGGGCCATACGCTCAGGGTTTCCCCAGTCTCTGTCAGGCCAGTAAGTCTGGTCTTTTT
Organism: Trichechus manatus latirostris; assembly: GCF_000243295.1. Lineage (NCBI taxonomy): Eukaryota > Metazoa > Chordata > Mammalia > Sirenia > Trichechidae > Trichechus > Trichechus manatus. The sequence continues at coordinate 3,103,282 of NW_004444018.1, forward strand.
TTGTGAGTTAGAATTTTGTTCTACATTTTTCTCCAACTCTGTCAGGGACTCTCTATTGTGATCCCTGTCAGAGCAGTCAGTGGTGGTAGATGGGCACCATCTAGTTGTGCTGGACTCAGTCTGGTGGGGGCTGTGGTAGTTGTGGTCCATTAGCCCTTTCGACTAATCTTTCCCTTATGTCTTTGGTTTTCTACATTCTCCCTTGCTCCAGACGGGGTGAGACCAGGGGAGTATCTTAGATGCCCGCTCACAGTTTTTAAGACCCCAGACGCTACTCACCAAAGTAGAATGTAGAATATTTTCTTTATAACCTATGTTATGCCAGTTGAGCTAGATGTTGCCTGAGACCATGGTCCCCAGAGCCCTCAGCCCAGTAATTCAGTCCCTCAGGGAGTTTGGATGTGTCTTTGGAGCTTCCATAACCTCACCTTGGACAAGTTGTGCTGGGTTCCCCAGTATTGTGTACTGTAAGAAGTGCACTGCTTAGAGTATTATTTTATGTTTTATAGTCCAGTCTAATCTTTGTCTGAACAGATAGCTTCAGAAATGGTGTCAGTTCTGGGTTAACGAAGCATCAAGGGGCCATAGTTTTGAGGGTTCCTCCAGTCTCTGTCAAACCATTAAATCTGGTCTTTTACATGAATTTGAGTTCTGCTTCACACTTTTCTCCTGCTCCATCTGGGACTTTCTGTTGTGTACCCTGTCAGGGCAGTCATTGGTGGTAGCCGGGCACCATCAAGTTCTTCTGGCCTCAGGCTGATGGAGTCTCTGGTTTATGTGGCCCTTTTGTCTCTTGGGCTAATATTTTCCTTGTATCTTTGGTGTTATTTATTCTCCTTTGCTCCAAGTAGGTTGGGACCAATTGATGCATCATAGATGGCCACTCGAAAGCTTGTAAGACCCCAGATGACACTCACCAAAGTGGGATGCAAAACATTTTCTTAATAAACTTTGTTATGCCAATTAACCTAGATGTCCCCCGAAAACTATGGTCCCCAGACCCCAGCTCCAGCCTCTGTCCCTCAAAGTGTTTGGTTGTGTTCAGGAAATTTCTTAGCTTTTGGTTTAGTCCAGTTGTGCTGACTTCTGTATTGTGTGTTGTCCTTCTCTTCACCTAAGGTAATACTTGTCTACTATCTAGTTAGTAAATTCCCCTCTATCTCCCTCCCCACCCTTGTAACCATCAATGAATGTTTTCTTCTCTGTTTAAAGCTTTTCTTGAGTTCTTATAGTAGTGGTCTGATACAATATTTGTCCTTTTGCAACTGAACAGTTTCACTCAGTGTAATGCCCTCCAGATTCATCCATGTTGTGAGATGTTTCCTGGATTGTTCATTGTTCTTTATTGTTGCATAGTATTCTATTGTGTGTATGCACTGTAATTTGTTTATCCATTCGTCTGTTGATGGACACCTAGTTTGTTTCCATCTTTTTGCTATTGTGAACAGTGCTGCAGTGAACATGGGTGTGCATATATCTATTTGTGTGACAGCTCTTATTTCTCTAGGATATATTCCAAGGAGTGGGATTGCTGGGTTATCTGGTACTTCTATGTCTAACTTTTTAAGGATGTGTCAAATCGATTTCCAAAGTGGTTGTACCGTCTTACATTTCCACCAGGAGTCCATAAGTGTTCCAGTCTCTCCACAACCTCTCCAACACTTATTATTTTGTGTTTTGTGGGTTTTTTTATTGTTGTAGTTCAAATGAAGTTTACACTTCAAGATAGTCTCCCATACAAAATTTTATACATACATTGTTATGTGACCCTAATTGCTCACCCCATTCTGTGACAGCACACTCCTCCTTTCCACCCCTGATTCCCCATGTCCGTTCAACCAGCTCCTGACTCTCTCTGCATTCCCATCTCACCTCCAGACAGAAGCTGCCCATTTGGTCTCTTGTATCTACTTGAGCTAAGAGGCACACTCTTCACCAGTATCACTTTATGTCCCACAGTCCAGTCCAATACATGTCTGAAGGGTTGGACTCAGAAATTGTTTTAGTTCTGGACTGATAGAGAATCCAGGGGCCATGCTTTCCGGGGTTCCTCCAGTCTTAGTCAGACCATTAAGTCTGGTCTTCTTATTAGAATTTGAGTTCTGCACCCCACCTTTCTCCTGCTCCATCAGGGACTCTCTGTTGTGTTCCCTGTCAGAGCCATCATTGGTGGTAGCTGGGCACCATCTAGTGCTTCTGGTCTCGGGCTGATGAAGTCTCTGGTTTATGTGGCCCATTCTGTCTCTTGGGCTACTACTTTCCTTGTAACTTTGGTGTTCTTCATTTTCCTTTACTCCAGGTGGTTGGGACCAATTGATGCATCTTAGATGGCCACTTGCAAGCTTTTAAGACCCAGACGGCACTCACCAAAGTAAGATGCAGAACATTTTCTTAATAAGCTTTGTTATGCCAATTGACCTAGATGTCCCCTGAAACCATGGTCCCCAGAACCCTACCCCTGCTACTCTGTCTCTCAAAGTATTTGACTGTATTCAGGAAACTTCTTAGCTTTGGTTTAGTCCAGTTGTGCTGACTTCCCCTGTAGTGTGTGCTATCCTTCCTTTCACCTAAGATAATTCTTATCTACTATCTAGTTAGTAAATAACCCTCACCCTCCCTCCCCACCCTCGTAACCATCAGAGAATGTTTTCTTCTGTGTTTGACCCTTTTCTTGAGTTCTTATAATAGTGGTCTTATACAGTATTTGTCCTTCTGTGACTGACTAAATCCACTCAGCATAATGACCTCCAGATTCCTCCATGTTATAAGATGTTTCACGGCTTCATCATTGTTCTTTATCATTGTGTAGTATTCCATTGTGTGGATATATCAGAATTTGTTTATCCATTCGTCCGTTGATGGGCATCTAGGTTGTTTCCATCTATTTTCTATTGTGAACAGTGCTGCAATGAACTGGGTGTGTATATATCTATTCGTGTGAGGGCTCTTATTTCTCTAGGATATATTCCAAGGAGTGGGATTGCTGGATTATCTGGTACTTCTATGTCTAACTTTTTAAGGATGTGTCAAATCGATTTCCAAAGTGGTTGTACCATTTTACATTCCCACCAACAGTGTATAAGTGTTTCAGTCTCTCTACAACCTCTCCAACATTTATTATTTTGTTGTTTTTGGATTAGTGCCAGCCTTGTTGGGGTAAGATGGAATCTCATTGTAGTTTTGATTTGCATTTCTCTAATGACTAATGATCATGAACATTTCCTGATGTATCTGTTAGCCGCCTGAAGGTCTTCTTTGGTGAAATGTCTGTTCATATCATTTGCCCATTTTTAATTGGGTTATTTGTCTTTTTGTTGTTAAGGTTTTGCAGTATCTTATAGATTTTAGAGATTAGACTCTGATTGGATGTGTCGCAGCCAAATTTTTTTTTCCCAGTCTGTGGGTTCTCTTTTTACTCTTTTAGTGAGGCCTTTTGATGAGCTTAAGTGTTTGATTCACAGGAGCTCCCACTTATCTAGTTTCTCTTCTGATGTTTGTGCATTGTTAGTTGTGGTTTATATACTATCTGTGCCAAGTATTAGGGCTCCTAGCATTATCCCTATTTTTTATTCCATCATCTTTATCATTTTAGATATTATATTTAGGTCTTTGACTGATTTTGAGTTAGTTTTTGTACATGGTGTGAGGTATGGGTCTTGTTTCATTTTTTTGCAGATGGATATTCAGTTACGCCAGTACCATTTGTTAAAGAGACTGTCTTTTCCCCCATTTAATGGACTTTGTGCCTTTGTCAAATACCAGCTGATTATAGGTGGATGAATTTACATCTGGATTCTCAATTCTGTTCCATTGGTCTATGTATCTGTTGTTGTACCAGTACCAGGCTGTTTTGACTACTGTGGAAGTATAATAGGTTCTAAAATCAGATAGCGTGAGGCCTCCCACTTTGTTCTTCTTCTTTAGTAATGCTTTACCTCTCCAGGGTCTCTTTCCTTTCCATATGAAGTTGATGATTTCTTTCTTCATCTCATTAAAATATGCAGTTGGAATTTGGATCAGAATTGCATTGTATCTGTAGACCACTTTGGATAGAATTCACATTTTCACAATGTTGAGTCTTTCTATCCATGAGCATGGTATGTTTTTCCACTTATGTAGGTGTCTTTTGGTTTCTTGCAGTAGTGTCTTGTAGTTTTCTTTGTATAGGTCTTTTACATATCTGGTTAGGTTTATTTCTAAGTATGTTATCTTCTTTGGGGCTATTGTAAATCATGTTGATTTGATGATTTCTTTTTCAAAATTCTGTTTGTTGGTGTAGAGGAATCTTACTGATTTTTGTATGTTTATCTTCTATTATGATACTTTACTGAAGTCTTCTATTAGTTCCAGTAATTTTCTTGTGGATTGTTTGTGGTTTTCTGTGTATAAGATCATATCATCTGCAAATAGGGATACTTTTACTTCTTCCTTACCAATCTGGATAACCTTTATTTCTTTTTCTTACCTTATTGCTCTGGCTAGGACCTCCAGCACAATACTGAATAAGAGTGGTGATAAAGGGCATCCTTGTCTGATTCCCTTTCTCAAAGGGAATGTTTTCAGAATCTCTTCATTTAGGATGATGTTGGCTGTTGGCTTTGCATAAATGCCCTTTATTATGTCAAGGAATTTCACTTCTATTCCTATTTTGCTGAGAGTTTTTATCAGGAATGGGTGTTGGACTTTTTCAGTGCCTTTTATGCATCAGTTGATACGATCATGTGGTTCTTATCTTTTGTTTTATTTACACGATGGATTACATTGATTGTTTTTCTAATGTTGATCCACCCCTGCATAGCTGGTATGAATCCCACTTGGTCATGATGAGTTATTTTTTTTTGTTATGTTGTTGAATTCTATTGGCTAGAATTTTGTTGAAGATTTTTGTGTCTACATTCATGAGGGACATTGGTCTGTAATTTTCTTTTTTTGTAGTGTCTTTACCTGATTTTGGTATCAGGGTTATGCTGGCTTCATAGAATGAGTTTGGGAGTATTCTATCTTTGTCTATGCTCTAAAATACCTTTAGTAGTACTGGTGTTAACTCTTCTCTGAAAGTTTGATAGAATTCTCCAGTGAAGCAGTCAGGGCCAGGGCTTTTTATGTTAGGAGTTTTTTTAACCTTTTCAATCTCTTCTTTTGTTGTAGGTTTATTTAGTTGTTTTACCTCTGTTTGTGTTTGTTTAGGTAGGTAGCGTTTTTCTAGAAATCTGTCCATTTCAAGTAGGTTTTCAAACTTGTTGGAGTACAATTTTTCATAGCATTCTCTTGTGGTGCTTTTAATTTCAGTTGAGTCTGTTCTGATATTGCCCATCTCATTTCTTTTTCAAGTTATTTGCTTCCTCTTGTGTTTTTCTTTTGTTAGTTTGGCCAATAGTTTATCGATTTGGTTGATCTTTTGAAGGAACCATCTTTTGGTCTTGTTGACCCTTTCAATTGTTTTTCTATTCTCTATTTCATTTATTTTGGCTCTAATCTTTATTATTTCCTTTCTTCTGGTGCCCAGGGTTTCTTTTGCTGCTCACTTTCCATTTGTTCAAGTTAATTAATGTTTTGATTTTGGTCTTTTCTTCTTTTTGGATGTATGCATTTACTGCTGTAAATTGACCTCTGAGCACTACTTTTGCTGTGTCCGAAAGGTTTTGGTAGGATTACATTTGATTCTAAGAATTTCTTTATTCTGTCCTTGATTTCTTCTATAATCCACTAATCTTTGAGCAAAGTGTTGTACAGTTTCTATGTATTTGATTCTTTTTCCTTGCTTTTACTGTTATTGATTTCTACTTTTATGGTTTATGGTCAGAAGAGATGCTTTGTAATATTTCGATGTTTTGGGTTCTGTTAAGGCTTGCTTTGTGGCCTAATATATGGTCTATTCTGGAGAATGTTCCACATGCATTGGAAAAGAAAGTATACTTGACTGCTGTTGGGTAGAGTGTTCCGTATATGTCTATGAGATAAAGGTGGTTGACTGTGGCATTCAGTTCTTCTGTGTCTTTATTGAGCTTCTTTCTAGATGTTCTGTCCTTTACCAAAAGTGGTGTGTTGAAGCCTCCTACTACTATTGTGGAGCTGTCTATTTTCTTTTCAATGCTGTTAGAGTTTGTTTTATGTATTTTGGAGCCTTGTCATTGGGTATAAATACTTATTATGGTTATGTCCTCCTGGGGTATTGACCCTTTAATCATTATATAGTGTCCTTCCTTATCCTTTCTGGTGGATTTTGTTTTAAAGTCTATTTTGTCAGAGATTAATCTTGCCACTTCTGCTCTTTTTTGATTGTTGTTTGCTTGATATAATTTTCCCATGCTTTGAGTTTTAGTTTGTTTGTTTCTTTAAGTCTAAGGTGTGTGCCTTGTAGGCAGCATATAGAAAGAACATGATTTTTATCCATTCTTCCACTGTCTGTCTCTTTATTGGTGTATTTAGTCCATTTACATTCAGCGTAATTATTAATAGGTATGAGTTTAGTGCCGTCATTTTGATGTCTTTTTTTGTGATATTGACAGTTTCTTTGTTTCACTTAGTTTTCTGTGCCTAGTCATTTTACTTTATGTATCTTCTTTTCATTTTTTCCATTGTTGTTGATTTTGTATTTCCTGAGTCTTTAAGTTTTTCTTCTTTTTTTATTTTGTTGTGTAGATTTTTTTGTTTCCTTTCTGGATACCTTAACATTTACCTCCATTTTTCTAAGTTTAAAGCAATCTTTTATTTCTTGATATTGCCTTAACTTCCTCTCCATATGAAAATTCTATGACTACCTATTTAATCCCTCTTTTTGTTTTAATGTTTTCATCTTTTACATACTGATGTCTCTGTTTCCCTATTTTCAGTGTTTTAGCTTTGACTTATTTTTGTGACTTCCTTATCTGGGTTGATATCTGATCGTTCTGTCCTGTGTTCTAGTCTTGGGTTGTTAACTGATATTGTTGATTCTCTAGTCTGAGGACTCCCTTTAGTATTTCTTGTAATTTTGGTTTGGTTTTTACAAATTCCCTTAACTTCTATATATCTGGAAATGCTGTAATTTCGCTTCCATATTTGAGTGACAGTTTTGCTGAATATATAATTCTTGGCTGATAATATTTTTCTTTCAAGGCTTTATATATGTCATCCCATTGCCTTCTTGCCTGCATGGTTTTTGCTGAGCAGTCAGAGCTTAGTCTTATTGACTCTACTTTGTAGGTGACTTTTCTTTTATTCCTATCTGCTCTTAAGATTCTCTCTTTATCTTTGGTTTTGGCAAGTTTAATTATAATATGTCTTGGTGACTTTTTCGGGGGACCTACCCTGTGTGGGGTTCAATGAGTTTCTTGGATAGATACCTTCTTGTGTTTCACGATATCAAGGAAGTTTTCTGCCAGCAAATCTTCAACAATTTTCTCTGTATTTTCTGTTATCCCCCTGTTCTTGTACTCCAGTCACTCACAGTTTATTCCTCTTGATAGAGTCTCACATAATTCTTAGGGTTTCTTCATTTTTTAAAATTCTTTTGTCTGATTTTTCCTCAAATAAATTATCTTTAGATTCACTAATTCTGACTTCTTCTGCCTCAGTTCTGCTCCTATGACCTTCTATTGAGTTGTCTAATTCTGCAATTTTATTGTCAATCTTTTGAATTTCTATTTGCTGTCTCTCTATAGATTCTAGCAGCCTCTTAAATTTGTCATTTTCCTCTTATATAGCTTTCCTAAATTCCTTTATTGCTTTGTCTGTGTGTTCCTTGGTTTGGTCTGAGTTTTGCCTGATCTCCTTTCTGATCTCTTGAAGATCTCTGTATATTAATTTTTTGAATTCTACCTCCAGTAGTTCCAAGACCTTCTCTTCCTCTGGGAAGTTTCCTGGCTCTTTGTTTTGGTTGATTGCTGGAGCCATCATGGTCTGCCTCTTTATGTTATTTGATGTTAACTGTTGTCTTCCAGCCATCAATGTTATTATATTTATTTATTTTATGCGTGCTTACTGTGTCCTAGCTTCTTGTGTTGTTTTGCTTTGATATGCCCAAATAGGCTGCTCACGTGAGCTAGTTTGATCATTGATCCCTTTGAAGCTCTAACATCTGTTAGAGGTATTGAGCCCAGGAGTCTGTTTACTTTTCTTGTATAAATTTGGCTCAGGTGTCCAGGTAGTCAGTCATCAAGTGTGTGGTGCAGGCTCTCACCTACAGTCCTAGACGGGCAGGGGTGATTGGAGTAGGCACAGGTATCTGGCTGCAGTAGGGGGTTATGCACTGAGCAAGGTGGGGGCTGACAGCTGCCCCTGAATGTTTGAGAGGAAAGCGTGTCCTTGTTCAACACCACACACACACACACACAAATACATCAAAATGACAGTAGAAAACTCATACCTATCAATAATTACACTGAATTTAAATGAACTAAATGCACCTAATGACAGGGCTTCAAAACACATGAAACAAACTCTAACAGCATTGAAAAGAGAAATAGACAGCTCCACAATAGTAGTAGGAGGCTTCAATACACCACTTCTGGTGAAGGACAGAACATCTAGAAAGAAGCTCAGTAAAGACACAGAAGATCTAAATGCCACAATCAACCAACTTGATCACATAGACATATACAGAACACGTCACCCAACAGCATCCAAGTATACTTTCTTTTCCAATGCACATGGAACATTCTCCAGAATAGACCATATATTAGGCCACAAAGCAAGTCTTAACAGAATCCAAAACGTCGAAATATTGCAAAGCGTCTAGGGTCATGAATTGGGAAGAATAAGTAGGAAGCTGTATCAGTGATATTATGAAGATAGTGGAGTTTCTTTTTATAAGTCACCAAAACCTCAGTCAGAAAATCCAAGAAAAACAAGTAACTCTACAAGAGAACCATGATCCAAATAGAAAGCCAACTAAGATGTGGCAAAATTTGGAAGTGACCATGAAGCTGGGTAGTTTCTCTTTTGAGTGGCAGGAAGATAATGACTGAAGAGAAGGAAATGCCATCCAAGCTCTCTTCTTGACTCTGCAGTGAAGGTATTTAGAGTTGTAATAAAAGAAATGTTCTTTAATAGCTTTCAACTTTTAGAGTCAACCTAATGGTAATATCCACAAGGATTTTGGGTTATGGATCAAAACAGAACAGTATCTGACTTGCTTGTTTTGGACGCATCATCAGGAAGGATCAATCACAAGAGGAGAACATCATGTTTGGTGAAGTAGAGGGCAAGCGAGGGCAAGGGAGACACCCTGGTGAAATGTATTGGTACAGTAGCTGCAATGATAGACTCAAATATGTCAGTGATTGTGAGGATAATGTAGAACTGGGCAACGTTTTGTTCTATTGTACATGAGGTCATGAGATGGAGTTGACGCGATGTCACCTATCTATACATCTATCTAAAAGCAAAATGAAGAAAACTTAATAATGGTAACAGAACAGACCTAGATGTTATCTATTTTGGCAATAAAAAGGTAAAGATATGGTCGACAGAAGGAGGGAAAGGAACAGAAAGTGGAAATTTGGAGGAAGAGAAGGCAATTACATCCTCATAAAACCAGAGCTAGAGACCAGAGTTGATGTTACAAGAGTGCAGGGTTAAGTATGTTGTGTCAAGTTAAAGAGCACCCAAAAGGGAAAGTGAAACTAACTAGTTACATAAACATCAAAAATTAGGAGACAGAGATAAACCATGATAAATGTTTATCCATCATAAGAGAAAGTCAACAGATAATATCTGTTAAAGATTGAATTGTATCCCGCCCCCCCCCCACCAAAAAAAAAAATATTGAAATCCTAACACCTGTACCTGTGAATGTGACCTTATTTGGAAATTCGTTCTCTCTTCGAAGTGTTATCAATTAACTTGAGGTCATACCTGAGTAGGGTGTGTCCTAATCCCAACCCAAAACCAAAAAAAAAAAAAAAAAACCCTTGCAGTGGAGTTGATTCCAACTCAGAGTGACCATATAAGATGGAGTACAACTGCCCCATAGAGTTTCCAAGGAGCCCTGGTGGATTCAAACTGTAGACCTTTTGGTTAGCAGCCTTAGCACTTATCCACCATGGCACCAGGGTTTCCAATCCCATCCCAGACACTGATGCAGAGACAACAGGGGAAGTACCCTGTGAAGAAGCATCTACAAACAGTAAAGGAACTCCAAGGATTACTGTCAGCCACTAGAAGCTAGAGGAGAGGCATGAAATAGTTCCCGCTTCTAGAGCCCTCAGAAGGAATCAACACGGCTGATACCCTGAATTCAGACTTCCAGCCTCGAAAACTGTAAGAAAACAAATTTCTGTTCTTTATAGTGGAAATGTTGTTTTCTGTGAATTTAATTCTTCCATGCAACTATTACTTTGATTTAAAAAAATAATAATAAAAATATTCATAATATGTGTGTTTATCATTGAGGGGAAAAGCCTCCATAAATGAAAACCTTAGCTCAAAGGCATTTTAAAGACTTTCTAACTGTAGTATTAATTTCTTTTTAAACTTCTATTCCTGGAACAGTTTGAGCCCTGGTGGCTAAGTGGTTAAGAGCTCGGCTACTAACCAAAATGTCAGCAGTTCTAATCCACCAGCCGCTTCTTAGAAACCCTATGAGGCTGTTCTATTCTATCCTATAGGGTGGCTTTAAGTTGGAATAGACTGACAACAATGGGTTTGGTGGTTTTGGTATTCCTGGAACACTAACCTGTTTATGTTTAGAAAACAACAGTCTAACAGGAAATGTATTTCTGTAAATGAAAAGGTGATTCTTACCATTGATAAATCATAAATTTGTTTTTTTTAATGCAGCCACGTCTTCTTTTTGACTTATGTGTTTTGATTGTTCTTCTAGCTGAAAGAGCACATAAAAGTTACACATTTGCGAGCCCACTTTGAATTGATCTGGTTAAGCTTAGGAATATCCTAAGATGTGGGAATTCTTTAAGTCTTGGATTTTCAATATTACACAGTTTTCTAAACCATTAAGCTACATAAAATCTATAAAGATTTGAAAATTGTTTTGAGTAATTTAAACATTTATAAAGGAGTTTTTATTTTTAAATTAATTTTATTCAAAACAATTGAAAAGTTCTTTTTGGAAGCCATCCAACTATAAAGCAATCCAACCCTAGCTTTTTTGGTTATGTTGCAGATGAGTCTAGACATTTATATTCACCTAGAACTTGATCTGCACCTAGCCCTTACTATTCTGTATTACAATTGCTTTTAAATGTCTTATCTCTCCTACTAGAGTCTAAGCTTTGTAGGAGCAGAGCTAGTGTCAGATTCATCTATGTCTTCTTCACCGTGAGTTCACCAAATGCTTATTCAATGACTGGAATAAATAAAATTTAGGGATGATAAGAAGTTAGAGACATACACATACAAAACTGTATGAAAACATACATGAGCTTTTCTCTCTGGTTGACTCATTAGTATTATCAGACTACACTGACTCAGGAGCATCTAAAACATGGAGAAAAAAATTCTTTCCTAAAAAAAGCTTACATTCTTTGGGAATTGTGGGGATTTGTAGGTGTCCGTTTATTAAATATTAATGTAGTGATCAAAATGTATCCCATTGTGGGGTGAAGAATTACTTTACTGAAAGAATTTACTTCCAGGGAGGTAACCTCTAAACCCTTGGAATTTCCTGAGTAATTAGAGTGTCTTTGCAATTCATGAAGGACTGCAGAACACACCTGATAGTTTACGTTAATGAGGTGACTTGGGATGTAGGGTTCAGAACACCCACCAAATGATACCAGCCCGACCTCTGAGGAGGAGAGAAGGCTGGAGATCAATTTCAACCAGGTGGGCAATGATTCAATCAATCATGCCTACATAATGAAACCCCAATGTAAACTCTGAAGTTCAGGCGAATTTCCTGACTGGTAACAGACATGGATGCACTGGGAGGGTAACATCCTGGAGACACAGAAACTCTGCATTGGGAACCTCCCCAGACCTCGTCTTATATGTTTCTTCTTAATTCCCCCTGTGGATCCCAGTTTAATTATTGCTTTTTTGCCTGTTTTGTTAATTTTTTATTGCAGTAAAAGTATATATAATGCAATATTTACCAATACAACAATTTTTACACATACAACCCAGTGACACTGATTACATTCACCATATTGTGCAACCATCACCGCTATTCTTTTCCGATTATTCCACCACCGTTAACAGAAACCCCTTGCCCCCTAAGCAATGACATCTCTTCTTCATTCTGATCCTGATTTGTATCCTTTTTGCTATAATAAAACCATAATCTTAAGTATAGTGCTTTCCTGAATTCTGTGAGTTGTTCTAGTGAATTATTGAACCAGAGAGGGTAATGGGAACCCATGAATTTATAGCCAGCAGATCAGAAGTGCAGTTGTCCTAGGGACCTCTGAGCTTGTGGCTGGTATCCTGAGGGTGTAGTGGGAATCCCCATATTAGTAGCCAGTAGGTCAGACATGCAGAGGTCCCTAGGACACTTGCCCTGGTCTCTGACATGTTGGACAGACTTGACAGTCTACAGGACTATGCCCTTTAACTTATAAAATCTGAACTAACTCTGGGCAGTTAAGATCAGAAGAAGAACTAATTCTGCGGTTAGTGATGGAACAGAATTGAACTGAACAGAAGTGAATTGATTCTTCGACTCACATTCCACCAAATCTAAGTACTTTGATCCTGGACTTTCTTCCTCTCGCAAGACGGTACCAACTGAAGCTTTTCACACAGCTATGATATGACTGCCATGTGGCTGGCTGTGACTGTGGAGAGCCATTGATTCTAAGATGCCATCTGACTTCAGAGAGGATAAATTGTGGGAACAATGAGTTTGTTAGAATCAGTGATAGAAGATGACGACTATTACAGAAAAATGTGTAACCTTTTCTATAATTCTTTATAGCCTTTAACATACTCTCACATAAATCATCTCTTGTCTTTCATAAGCAACCCTATTAGGTAGTCAGGAAGTCTTGTATAATGAAAAAAAGCACAAACTGTATAGTAAGACAAGACCAACACTTAATTGGATGTGTGCCTTTGAACATGTTTTTTAACCTCTCTGGAACTCAAGTCTTGTCATCTGTGAAGGTAAGATATTTATACATACCTAAGAGAAAGTCCGAAAATTATATATTTGTAACTATGGAAAAGAATTTAATAAATGTAAAGTCAATAAAATATCAGCTATTGTGATTAGGCAGGACAGTTATCATGAATCCTACCTTACAGATAAGAAACTAAAGATCTAAAGGATGAAGCCAATTATCCCAGGTGTTACAGGCAGAAATTGCCACAGTCTAGATAAGGACTCAGATCTCATTACTCTTGACTCAGGCTCCTTCTGTGTTCTGTGCCTGTTATGGGTTGATTTGTGCCCCCCAAAAAGACATGTTAAAGTCCTAGCCCCCGGTACCTGTGATGTGTCCTCACTTGGAAATACTGTAGTGTCTTTGCAGATGTAATGAGTTAACATGAGGTCATACTGGAGTAGGGTAGGCCATCCAATATGACTGGCGTCCTTGTAGGAACAGAAGAGAAACACAGGCACAGACAGGAAAGAACACCATGTGACAACAGAGGCAGAGACTAGAGTTATGCATCTACAAGCCAAGGGACGCCAAGGATTGTGGGAAACCATTGGAAGCTTGGAGGGAGGCGCGAGATAGACTCTCCCTCAGAGCCCTCCAGAAGGAACCAGCCCTGTCAACACCTTGACTTCACACTTCCAGCCTCCAGAACTGCAAGAGAATAAATTTCTCTTGTTTTAAGCCACGTATTTTGGGATACTTTGTCATAGCAACCCTAGGACATTAATACAATGCCTGTTTGATCTTCCTTGTATGCTCTGTCAAGACGAGACACGCTGTGTCTGTCCTTACATACATTCTCATAGTCTAAACTTTGGGAAGCCGTAGAAATAAGTGAGGATAGTGACTAGGAAAATCTATGGCCCTGACATAATTAGGGAATTGGTCCATTCAAATTCTGTACAACAAACATATTTTGTATGGTCTAATGATGTTTGAAAATTAGATATACGGTGGACATTGATCAAGATTTCCAAGAAGGCTATTGTGAAGAATTCTTAATAAACCCAGAGGTTTAAGTTGTGATAACATAAAAAATATAGTTATTTGTCACTTAATCTCAATGACAATAAACACTAGAAAGGGCATTAAAGGTTATCAGATGAACAACCAGAGAAGCAAAGTGATTTGCCCAAGGTTACAATGCCACTTTCAGTGATGATTTTTTTCTAATTATCCATCTTCATTTTAGCTAAGATATTTCCAGTAATTGTGGAGACAACCCGCATACAAGAAGTGAAACCAGCCTGTACTGGCTAGTGAGTCTATTTTAAGCATCTCTTTCCAACTCTGTAGTCAGTGATGCAACTTGGTGGCTTGAAATTGGTAATGTTGGGAGTATTTACACCATGGAAATTAGCAAATGCTACAAATTACAGCTTTTCCTCCCAATCCACCAAGAACCAGTTGTTAAACATCTACCAGCACAGCGCTGAGTGAACTGGACCCTACTCATTAGAAACCAATTAGAGCAACGGCCAAAACCCAATCACATCTTTGCTCATATCTCAACATGTTCTCTCCCACCTCTTGCTGATCAGGAGTCCTTCTACATACGGAACTTTCTACACAGAAGAGGAGTATTCATCTCATTCAATAAATATTCACTGAATACCTGCCATGTACCGGGCACTAAGGTAGGGGTTGGGGTGCAGCTGTGGCCAAGAAAGACAGTGGCCTGCTGTCCTGGAGTAGACAATCCACTGGGCATGTGGGACTTCTGGTCAGTTGGTTGGTGATGATTGTGAGTTTGTTGGACAACTGTTCAAAGAGTCAGAAATATTTATCACAGTAGGTGATCCTGCAGCTAGGAGAGGAACTCAGGGCTCTTCAAAAAAAAAAAAAAAATTTTTTTTCCAAAGAGTCCAACTTGACTCTGCAATCTGATTTCAACTGCTACTTAAATATGATTCCAAATATTTTTTAGTTGTTAATAACTTAGACACCTTGAGTTGCTGAGGCTATTCCTAAGCATTCTGTTGTCACTTACCGACATTTTTTTTTTTTTATATTTTATTGTGCTTCAGGTGAAGGCTTACAGAACAAATAGTTTCTCATGAAACAGTAGTACACATGTTGTTTTATGACATTGGTTAACAACCCCACAACATATTAACCCTC
>NW_004444018.1:3121729-3181593 GCF_000243295.1 Trichechus manatus latirostris
GGATCTTTGCTGTGGAGGGACGGTGTGGTGCTTCTGCCTAGAGTGCCATTTTGCCAGAACTATACCTACATTTTTGAGAGTTTTTTTTTTTTTTATCATCACCTTCGGATCTCCTACTTCTGTTTCTTACTGACATCACAGGTCACTAAGGGCTTCTTCAGCTTTGCATTTTTCCTAGAAGAAATAAAGATTTTGTAGCATGTTTACAAGGTTGATTTCAATAGGCTCCACCTCTTAAAATAAACCCTATAGGTGAGAAATCTTTTGTGTCAAACTAAGGAGGAGAAGGGATGGCAGAAATAAACCAAATACATTTAGATGTACAGCAGTTCTAGAATTGACACTGACAAAAGTGGAAGAATTACAGCATTCCAAAACCTACACACTCACGTCACCCTGGGGTGACACATCTAAGACTATTACTCACATTGCGATAGATACTAAACATAATAATTAATCAGTTAATTAATTATCACTATAAGAAATTAAAAGATATAGCATAGCTAAGGGATCCAGGTGGTTGACGTGGGGAGGAAATGAGAGTTGCCACAGTTATCAGGGATAGTTTAACAAGAGCTATGAGATTCAGAAGAGCCCTGGTGGCACAGTGGTTGAGAGCTCAGCTGCCAACCAAAAGGTTGGCAGTTCAAATCCACCAACCACTCCTTGGAAACCCCACAGGGCAGTTCTACTCTGTCGTATAGGGCTGTTGAGTTGGAATCTATTCAATGGTAATGGATTTTTTGGTTATGAGATTTAGAATGAGTCTTGATTAGTAGGAATGGATTCAAGTCCTGAGAAAGAGAGGAAATGCCAGGCAGAGAAAGAGCAAAACTAAAGGTGGAAATAAGCAGAGCATTTGGAGTACTTGGGCAGTAGTCCCAGTACTTAAAGTTACTCTCTTCCAAGAGGAAATGTTCTTTCATGTCTTCTCTCAAAATCACAGTGCCCTAACATTTCCTGATGACTCAGCCAATTCCTTCTAGAGAGGGCAACAGGTGTACTTATCTTGTCCTCTATCAGATACCATGTTCAAGGGCAGGAATTACTGCCCACCAATCTGTATGGCCAGCACTCATCTGTCAGTTTATCATACTGTGGTGGTTTATATGTTGCTGTGATGCTGGAAACTATACCACCAGCAGGGTCACCCATGGTGGATAGGTTTCAGCTGAGTTTCTAGACTAAGACAGACCAGGAAAAAGGGCCTGGCAATCTATAAAAATTGGCCAGTGAAAACTTTATGATTAGGAGCTGAACATTGTCTGGTAGGAGCCCCTCAAGTTGGAAGTCACTCAAAATACGACTGGGGAAGAGATGCCTCCTCACAGTAGAGAGTCAACCTTAATGACATAGATGTACTAAAGCTTTTAGGACTTTCATTTGCTGATGTGGCATGACTCAAAATGAGAAGAAATAGCTGCAAACATCCATTAATAATCAGAATATGGAATGTACAAAGCGTGAATACAGGAAAATTGGAAATTGTCAAAAATGAAATAGAGAACGTAAAGATCAATATCTAGGCATTTGTGAGCTGAAATGGACTGTTACTGAATAGGACAGTCATATGGTCTACTCTGTTGGGAATGACAAATTGAAGAGGAATGGTGTTGCATTCATCATCAACAAGAACATTTCAAGATCTATCCTGAAGCACAGTGCTGTCAGTGATAGGATAATATCCATACACTTAGAAGGAAGATCAGTTAATAAGACCATTATTCAAATTTACCCACCAACCGCTAATGCCAAAGTTGAAGAAATTGAAGATTTTTACCAACTTCTGCAGTCTAAAATTGATCAAACATGCAATCAAGATGCATGGATAATTAATGGTGATTGGAATGTGAAAGTTGGAAACAAAGAGGAAGGATAGGTAATTGGAAAATACTGACTTAATGGTAGAAAAAATGCCAGAGATTGCATGATGGAATTTTATAAAGTCAACAACTTATTCATTGCAAATACTTTTTCAACAACATTAACAGGGACAATACAGGGGAACCTAGCTGGATGGAATACACCAGAATCAAATTGACTACATCTGTGAAAAGAAACGATAGGGAAGCTCAATATCATCTGTCAGAACGAGACCAGGGGTTAACTGTGGAACAGACCATCAACTGCTCACATGCAAGTTCAAGTTGAAGCTGAAGAAAATTCAAACAAATGCATAAGAGCCAAAATAGAACCTTGAGCATATCCCACCTGAATTAGGAGATCATCTCAAGTATAGATTTGACACATTAACACTAATGACTGAAGACGAGATGAGTTGTGGGATGGCATCAAGGACATCATACATGACAAAAGCAAAAGGTCATTAAAAAGACAGGAAAGAAAGAAAATACCAAAATGAATGTCAGAAGAGACTCTGAAACTTGCTCTTGAATGTAGAGTAAACAAAGCAAATGGAAGAAATGATGAAGTAAAAGAGCTGAACAGTAGATTTCAAAGGGCAGCTCGAGAAGACAAAGCAAATTATTACAATGAAATGTGCAAAGACCTGGAGTTAGAAAACCAAAAGGGAAGAACACGTATGGCGTTTCTCAAACTGAAAGAACTAAAGAAAGTATTCAAGCCTCGAGTTAAAATATTGAAGGATTCTATGGGCAAAATATTGAACGACACAAGAAGTATCAAAAGAAGATGGAAGGAATATACAGAGTCACTATACCAAAAATAACTGGTTGACATTCAGCCATTTCAGGAGGTAGCATGTGATCAGGAACCAATGGTACTAAAGAAGTCTAGGCTGCACTGAAGGCATTGGAGAAAAACAAGAGTGCAGGAATTGATGAGATGTTTCAAAAAACAGATGCAATGCTGGAAATACTCATCTACGTCAAGAAATTTGGAAGGCAGCTACCTGGTCAATTACTAGAAGATATCCATATTTGTGCCCATTCCAAAGAAAGACGATCCAACGGAATGTGGAAATTATCGAACAATATCATTATTATGACATGCAAGTAAAATTATGCTGAAGATAATTCAAAAGCGGTTGCAGTAGTACATCAACAGGGAACTGCCAGAAATTCAAGCCAGATTCAGAAGAGGAAATGAAACCAGGGATATCATTGCTGATGTCGGATGAATCCTGGCCAGAAACAGAGAATACCAGAAAGATGTTTACCTATTTTTTTTAATGACTATGCAAAGGCATTCCACTGTGTGGATCATAACAAATTATGGATAATATTGTGAAGAATAGGAATTCCAGAACACTTAATTGTACTCGTGAGGAGCCTGTACATAGGCCAAGAGGCAGGCATTTGAACAGAACAAGGGGATACTGTGTGGTTTGAAATCAGGAAAGGTGTGGGTCAGGTATGTATCCTTTGACCATACTTATTCAATCTGTATGCTGAGCAAATAATCTAAGATGCAGTGTATGAAGAAGAATGAGGCAACAAGATTGGAGGAAGATTAATTAACAACCTGTGATATGCAGATGGTACAACTTTGCTTCCTGAAAGTGAAGAGGACTTGAAGCATTTACTGAAGAAGATCAAAGACTACAGCCTTCAGTATGGATTACACTTCAACGTAAAGAAAACAAAAATCATCACAAATGCAGCACTGAGCAACATTATGATAAACAGAAAAAAGACTGAAGTTGTCAAGGATTTCATTTCACTTGGATCCTCCATCAACGCCCATGGAAGCAGCAGTCAAGAAATTCAGCGATTTATTGTATTGGGTAAATCTGCTGCAAAAGAACTCTTTAAAGTGTTAAAAATCAAAAATGTCACCTTGAGGACTAAGGTGCACCTGACTCAAGCCACGGTATTTTCAATCACCTTATATGCATGTGAAAGCTGGACAATGAATAAGAAAAACTGATGAAGAATTGATGCCTTTCAATTATGGTTTTGGTGAAGAATACTGAATATATCATAGACTGCCAAAAGAATGAACAAATCTGTCTTGGAAGAAGTACAGCCAGAATGCTCTTTAGAAAGGAGGATGGCAAGACTTTGTCTCATGTACTTTGGACATATTGTCAGGAGGGGCAAGTCCCTGGAGAAGGACTTCATGCTTGGTAAAGTCAAGGGTCAGTGAAAAAGAGGAAGAACCTCCACGAGAAGGATTGACACAGTGGCTGCAACAATGGGTTCAAACATAGGAAAGACTATGAGGATGGCGCAGGATTGGGCAGTGTTTCATTCTGTTGTACATAGGGTCGTTATGAGCCTGAATCAACTGGACAGCACCTAATAACAACAACAACATGTATTGAACACCTACTTTTAATTATTGAATGCTTGACATCTAACTCTAGATTATTACTGGTATCATGGAGGGATAACTGCTTGGTAACTAAGATGCAGCCATATTTTCTTCAACAGTTAAATACCATCCTTACTCTTGAGAGTAGAAGATACTGGCACAAAAATTTGTCGGAGATTGTACAGAACCTGTTCCGGCCTTTTAAAAAACCTGTCTCAATGGATGCATGCATTTGCTGTGAAAGTTCTTGTAATTAATGGAGAATGTCTATTCTATGATCTCACTTTTGAATTTTTATCTTAAATTAAAACTACTTGAATACGTGGTAGAGTTTGTTTAGTCACTGTACAAAAAATTTATACAGAAAGAATTTTTAAAGCCTACTTTAAATTTTAAATATTCTTGATTTTTATCTACCGTGCTATACAACCATCAAACATAAAGAGAAATCAATAACTGTTTTCAAGTTATTATGTTTTATGTAAAGAGATGAACCAAAAATATCAATCTAAAGCAAATTTAGTTGTAGAGATTTTCCTAAAAGTGTTCTTGAGCACATTCCCCCTTTGAAATAAAATGGTGTTGACATCTTCAATTTGACCTTTCAACAGTTAAGATGTTTTGAGAGGCCCTTGGTCTCATTCACTGGTGCCTGGGCATATTTTCTGCAAAGCTACTGCTTCCTGAGAAAGACTTCACAAAATGTCCATTTCTCTGCTTTCCCAGCATCCTGCTGGAAAGTTTAATTGCTTTCCATTTGAATTCCTGGAAAACAAGAGGGTGATTTTCCGGGATGTGACTAAAAAAGAAAGTAGCTCAAAATCTATTACAATCTGACTTTTTCACATTATTGAAGGATCTGTTGTCCTGAAAACTGGTCCTCCTGAGAGCTGCCAGCACCACAGCTCTCCCCAAGAGCCAGCAGCTCTCAGATCTGCAAACACTCTCTCCTGAGGGAAGCTAATCTCAACCTCCCAGGAGGGCCAAGAAAAGAAACACCAGTCCTCTCTTAACTGAGTCTTCATTGTAACTCAAAGAATCATCAGATAAGGAAAAGGCAATTTCAGTGAGCAGTGCATTAACATTTATCTCAGTTTATATTTGACATCCCAAATTTTAAGGTCCTTTTGGTTTCCAGTTCTGTGTAGTGTAGGCTGGACTCCTCCCTCACCTGCTTGGTTAATATCCCCACCGGGGAACACTAGTAACCAGCTGCTGTTGAGTTGCCTCCGACTCATGGCGACCCCACGTGTGTCAGAGGAGAACTGTGTTCCACAGGATTGTCAGTGGCTGATTTCTCAGAAGTAGATCATCTGGCCTTTCTTCTGAGGCCCCTCTGAGTAGATTCAAACCTCCAAACTTTCTGTTGTCAGCCAAGCGCAGTAACTGTTTGCACCACCCAGGGACTCCTTTGGGTTGTACAACTGGCCCAAAAGCTACATGGAAATAAATGCTGAATAGTTACTTTAAACCCAAGTACTAAAGAGGGAGTTATAATAATGTTAGTACAATAATCTTACCTGAGTGGAGCAGGAGAATCCACCGAGCTTTGTTTATGTCCATGTATAGTTTATACCATTTTCCCAAGACTCAAAAAAAAAAAAATTTTTTTTTTTAAAATAACCTCAATGGCCAACTATTAGGTTGCAGGCCCAAGACACAGATGCAAGTGCGTATCTTGCCATACTCTCGCGTATTCATCTGAGTGTAAGCCCACACCCCTCTGGCCTAGATACCTGCCTCTTACATGTATTTATAGCAATATAACTCATAGTTTTATGCTTATCTCTGTAAATGGTCTAATTTATACAAAGCTAACTTAGAAATAGAGGACAGCAGTGGCTCAGTGCTACAACTTTCACTTCCCATGCAGGAGACCTGGGTTTGATGCCCAGCCAATGCACCTCTGCACAGCCACCACCCATCTGTCAGTGGAGGCTTGCATGTTGCTATGATGCCAAACAGGTTTCAGCAGAGCTTCCAGACTAAGACAGACTAGGAAGAAAGACCTGGCAATCTACTTCTTAAAGTCTGCCCATGAAAACCCTATGGATCACAATGGTCTAATCCGTAACCAACTGGGGGATGGCACAGGACTAGGGAGCATTTCCTTCCATTGTGCATGGGGTCACCATGAGTCAGGGGCCAACTCTACAGCAGCTAACAGCAACAATTTAGAACTACAGTGTCTACTATAGGGAATTTTCAATACGAACAAAATTGAAAAAGGGGTAAAAACTATGAATAAAAACGGAAAAGAAGTAAAGCTACAGAAAATAACAATAATAATTTCAAAACAGTGGGAGCACTCCAGCCATCTGAAACTCAGATATCCGGCACTAAGAAGAATCCAAAAGAAAGTTGAAAGCCAGGAAGGAATGAAAAGCAGCCTCCAAGACACCTCTGTTTGGTATGCAAAAAACCTGCATACGGACAGGGGATTGCTTTTGCTCTTTTTTAAGCACAATTCTAGTATTTTTGGTTAGTATCCACTTTCTATGTCTTCAATAGATGGAGGTATCCAGGGACAAAGGGTGAGTTGACAGTAGCAAAATATAACCTGGCAGCCTGACAGCAAGAACAGACAGGACACGCAGGACCGCACGAAGTCAAATGAACTACCGTCTCAACCAATTCTGGGGACCTCACTAGATTACAGCCAAGGATACAACTAGCCTTCATAATGATAACCCTGAGTTAGCAAGGAAAACTTAAACTATTTCAGAAACAATTATTAAAAGCAAAGCATTTTATGCATCCATCTGCTTTCTAAAAGGCATGTCAAAGACTGTCATTGCAGCACTACTTGTAATAGCCACAAAGTAGAAACTACCCAAATGGATAGTACAATGGATAAATAAATTGTGGTGTCTTCACATTGTGGAATACACTACAGCAATGAAAACGAATCATCTGCACCTACAAGTTTACAAACATAACACTGAATGAAAGAAGCCAAACACATCCTATGATTCCATGTTGTTAGGTGCCATTGAAATCAGCTCTGACTCATGGCAAACTTATGTAAACAGAACAAAGCAATGCTTGGTCCTGTCCCACCTTCATGATCTTTGATATGCTTGAGTCCATTGTTGTGTCTATAGTGTCATTGAGAGTTCCCCTCATTTTCACTAACCTTCTACTTTATCAAACATGATGTCCTTTTCTAGGGACTGGTCTCTTCTGATGATGTGTCCAAAGTAAGCAAGCCAAAGTCTCATCATCCTCACTTCTAAGAAACATTCTGGTTGTATTTTTTCTAAGACTGATTTGTTAGTTCTTTTGGCAGTCTATGACATAGTCAATGTTCTTCACCAAGGCCACAATGTGAATTCATCAATTGTCCTTCTGTCTTCCTTTTTCATTGTCCAATTTTCACATGCATATGAAGCAATTGAAAAGACTGTGGCTTGGGTCAGATGCACCGTACTCATCAAAGTGATTTCTTTGCTTTGCATTCATGTATGTAAAGTAAAAAAACAGGCAGAGGATAATGACTACCCTTTTCGGGGGAGGTGTAGTGACTGGAAGAGAGCATATGTGGTCTTCTGCAAGTTGTTCTGTTTCTTAATCTGGAAGCTGATTACACCAGCATTGAATCTGTGAAAATTCAGCAAGCTATATACATATGCATGGCACACTTTTCTGTATGTGTATTTTGTCTTTGAAGAATACATTCACAAAATACACAATATACTTGATGAAGTATAAATGACTTATCTTCATAATAAATCCAATCATGAACACTTCAAAATTCATATTGTAAATAATCAGAGGCAATCCAAAGAAAAACTTTCAGTAAGTGAAGTGTATCTTTTCTGTCTCAGTTCAACCTTCTTCAAATCTTTTCTACCTTTTTAAGCAGCTCTGGAGAAAACACAGCCACACTCTACACCCTTACTTCTCCTTTCCTCAGCACTGACCCTTCTGCAGAGCATGGCCTCCCAAACTTTAAAGCACGATCGAATCACCCTGGGATCTGGTTAAAATGCAGGTGCTGCTTAGCAGGTCTGTGGTGGGCCCGAGATTCTGAATTTCTGGAAAAGGCCCCAGGTGTTGCCTGTGCTGCTGGTCTGAGGAGCATGCCCTTGTGAGTAGCAAAGCCTTAGAAAAGATGTGGCTTAAAAGCAGTACCTGCTGAGCTCTTGGGGACTGAATAACGGCTCATCCTGGGAATATTAGCATGGGACCAGAGGAATAGCTCTCCTATGGCTGAGTTTTAGGAACTATATCTGGTAAAACACTTAAGGGATTCGCTCTGCCTCTCCAATTGCATTTTCTTGGCAACTATCAACTTGGAGTCCCTGGGTGGTTCAAATGGTTAACACGCCCAGCTGCTAACTGAAAGGTTAGGGGTTCAAGTCCACCCAGAAGCATTTCAAAAGAAAAGCTGGTGATCTTGTCGTTGTTAGGTGCCGTTGAGTTTGTTTCGAGTCATAACAACCCTATGTACAACAGAACAAAACACTGCCCTGTCCTGCACCATCCTCACAATAGTTGTTATGCTTGAGCCCATTGTTGCAGCCACTGTGTCAGTCCATCTCGTTGAAGGTCCTCCTCTTTTTCACTGACACTCTACTTTACCAAGCATGATGTCCTTCTCCAGGGACTGATCCGTTCTTATAACATGTCCAGAGTATTTGAGACATAGTTTCACCATCGTTGCTTCCAAGGAGCATGCTGGTTGTACTTCTTCCAAGACAGATTTGTTCGTTCTTTTGGCAGTCCATGGTATACTCAATATTCTTCTCCAACACCACAATTCAGAGGCGTCAATTCTTCAATTCTTCTTTGGTCTTCCTTATTCATCCTCCAGCTTTTGTATGCATATGAGGTGATTGAAAACACCATAGCTTGGGTTAGCGCACCTTAGTCTCCAAAGTGATATCTTTGCTTTTAAACATTCTGAAAAGGTCCTTTGCAGAAGATTTGCCCAATGCAGTGTGTCTTTTGATTTCTTGACTGCTATTTCCATGGGTGTTGATTGTGGATCCAAGTGAAATGAAATCCTTGACAACTTTAATCTTTTCTCTGTTTATCATAATGTTGCTTACTGGTCCAGTTGTGAGGATTTTTGTTTTCTTTACTTTGAGGTGTAATCCATACTGAAGGCTATGGTCTTTGATCTTCATCAGTAATCACTTCAAGTCCTCTTCACTTTCAGTAAGTAAGGTTGTGTCATCTGCATAATGCAGGTTGTTAATGAGTCTTCCTCTAATCCTGAGGTCCGTTCTTTTCATATAGTCCAGGTTCTTGGATTATTTGCTCAGCATACAGATTGAATAAGTATGGTGAAAGGATACAACCCTGACACACAACTTTCCTGACTTCGAACCATGCAGTATCCCCTTGTTCTGTGCAAATGACTGCCTCTTGATCTATGTACAGTTCCTCAGGAGCACAATTAAGTATTCTGGAATTGCCATTCTTCACAATGTTATCCATAATTTGTTATGATCCACACAGTCGAATGCCTTTGCATAATCAATAAAACACAGGTAAACATCTTTCTGGTATCCTCTGCTTTCAACCAGGCTCCATCTGACATCAGTTATGATATCCCTGGTTCCACGTCCTCTTTGGAATCCGGCTTGAATTTCTGGCAGATTCCTGTCAATGTACTGCTGTAGCCGCTTATGAATGATATTCAGCAAAATTTTACTTGCATGTGATATTAATGAAATTCTGCAATAATTTCTGCTTTCAGTTGGGTCACTTTTCTTGGGAATAGGCATAAATATGGATCTCTTCCAGTTGGTTGGCTAGGTAGCTATCTTTCAAATTTCTTGGCATAGACGAGTGAGCATTTCCAGCGCTGTGTCCATTTGTTGAAACATCTCAATTGGTATTCCATCAATTGCTGGAGCCTTGTTTTTCACCAATGCCTTCAGTGCAGCTTAGACCTCTTCCTTCAGTACCATCGGTTCCTGATCTTATGCTACCTCCTGAAATGGTGGAATGTAGACCAATTCTTTTTGGTATAGTGACTCTGTGTGTTCCTTCCATCTTCTTTTGATGCTTCCTGTGTGGTTAAACATCTTCCCTGTAGAATCCTTCGATATTGCAACTCGAGGCTTGAATTTTTTCTTCAGTTCTTTCAGCTTGAGAAACGCTGAGCATGTTCTTCTCTTTTGGTTTTCTATCTCCAAGTCTTTGCTCAGGTCATCATAATACTTTACTTTGTCTTCTCAAGCTGCTCGTTGAAATCTTCTGTTCAGCTCTTTTACGTCATCATTTCTTCCATATGCTTTAGCTACTCGACATTCAAGAGCAAGTTTCAGAGTCTCTTCTGATAGTCAATCCATTTTGGTCTTTTCTTTCTTTCCTGTCTTTAAATGACCTTCTGCTTTCTTTATGTATGGTGTCCCTAAAGTCATTCCACAACTGGTCTGGTCTTCGGTCATTAGTTTTCAACGCATTAAATCTATTCTTGAGATGGTCCCTAGTTTCAAGTGGGATATACTCAAGGTTGTACTTTGGCTCTCATTCACTTGTTATAATTTTCTTCAGCTTCACCCTTGTGGACAGGTTTCAGACTAAGACGGACTGGAAAGAAAGGCCTGGCAATCTACTTCTGAAAGCTAGCCAGTGGAAACCTATGAATCACAACAGAATATTGTCCAGTTACCAAACATCATGAAGATGGCACAGAACCAGTCAATGTTTCATTCTATTGTACATGTGATCGTCATGAATCAGAGCTGATTCAATATCAACAAACAACAACATCACAACTATTGCTGACTGGAGAGTTTAACTAAAATTACTTAAAATTTTCATTGGAAAGTTTGAGTGATATTTGAAACAGAAACTCTGTCAACACTACCATGTTTTGCTTCTGCAGGAACCGAGCATTGTTATATCTAATATCTCTTATTCTCAAAGTAGACATACAAGCCTCCAGGATGGGCATGGGTCAGGGGATGGCACAGGGGATGAGGTGGAGCACCAGGTGGGAAACACAGTCACAAGATGAAATGGCACACCTTCGTACAGAGACAATCTTTCCCCTTAGAAGAAAATCTAATATCCTATATTGAAGCAAGCACCTACATATTGTGGAGTAAAATGAACAAATATATCAACTACTTTAAAGATAAAAACCAAAACTTCAAAGGAAGTTTCTGCTTGCAGCATAGTTTTATCGGGCTATGTCCACAACACATGGAATCTCCTGCAAACAACCCTCTTGCCTTTAAGTGTACATTGAAGAAAAAAAAATTATTTTTAAATTTTATTGTGCTTTAGGTGAAACTTTACATCACAAATCAGTTTCTCATTCAAAATTTTATACACAAATTGTTTTGTGACGTTGGTAGCACTCTCTACTGTGTGTCAGCAGCACTCTCCCCATTTCCACTCTGGGTTCCCCGTGTCCACTCGCCCAGTTTTCCCGTCCCTTTCTGCCTTCTCGTCTTTGCTTTTGGGCAGGTGTTGCCCATTTTATCTCATATACTTGATTGAACTAAGAAGCACATTCCTCATGTAAGTTATTATTTGTTTTAGAGGCCTGTCTAATCTTTGGCTAAAACGTGACTTCAGGAGTGGCTTCAGTTCTGAGTTAGCAGGGTGTCTGGGCGGCATAGCCTCAGGGGTTCCTCCAATCTCTGTCAGACCAGTAAGTCTGGTCTGTGTGTGTGTGTGTGTGTGAATTGGAATTTTGTTCTACATTTTTCTCCTGCTCTGTCCAGGACAGTTTATTGTGATCCCCGTCAGAGCAGTTGGTGGTGGTAGCTGGGCACCATCTAGTTCTTCTGGACTAAGGTTGGTGGAGGCTGTGGTTCATGCGGTCTCTTAGTCCTTTGGACAAATATTTTCCTTGTGTCTTTGGTTTTTGTAATTCTCCTTTTCTCTGGATGGGCTGGGGGGCAGTAAGATGTAGAACATTTTCTTTATGAAATATGTCCTGTCAATTGACCTGGCTGTCCCCCAAGCCTATGGTCCCCATCCCTCAGCCCCAGTAACTTGGCCCCTCAAGGTGTTTGGCTGTGTCTAGGAAGCTTCTATGACTTTGCCTTGGTCAAGATGTGCTGACTTCCCCTATATTGTGTGTTGTCTTTGCCTTCATTAAAGTTTGATGAAATTTTGAGAACTATTTCTCCCAGACTATGTACTTCTTGAGGCCAGGAACCACATTCTTACCCTTCTCTTTGTCCCTGGGGCCTCAGAAAGTGCCTAGGACAGCATCTGGCACATAGAAGGCATTCCAATAATGCGTGGGGAATGAATTTGCCTGAAGTAATGTCAATGGCATTATCAATAACAAAAGGTTTTTTTTTGTTTTTAGATCACATTTGGATGGGAGGAAAGGAAGGTAAAGAGCTGTATGAGGAGGTGGAGTAAAAGCAACCCAATTTACCAAAACAGTTAATGGCTGTCACAGTAATAATCAGATGAAACAACTCAGTTTAGTTCTTTTCCACTTGAACAAGTACAGGAAGGCAAATATTGCCCTTGTTAATGTCACATCAGAAGGGGGTGGGGCTTAGGACACAAGTCTACCAGGTGACTTCAGGACCCACTAAATTTAATAACCTTTGAAGTGTTTGGAAAGGCATCACAATAATAGTAATATCTCTAATGATATTAAGTCCTGGTTTGTACATGGATCCTAAAAAGGTTATTTTAATCATTTAAAAGTTAAGTGTCAAATATTTGCTGCTGAGACTTGACAGCTGTGAAAAGTAAGTCATATGCATACATGCAGATAATCTCTGATATGATGGGGACTCACCCTGCTCATTTCTAAAAGTGTTACATTTTAAAATTAGCTGGACCCAAACCAAGTTAGAGATGAAAGATGACTGAAAGAAAGAGTAGAGTTTAAAGCAATGTTTATATTTTTCTACTTCCCTGGTTGTCTTAGTCATCTAGTGCTGGTATAACAAAAATACAACAAGTGTTGGCCCTTGGACACCCTTTTAGCTCGGTAGTGAAGTCACTCCCGAGGTTCACCATTCAGCCAAAGATTAGACAGCCCCATAAAACAAAATGAGACTAATGGGGCACAACAGTCCAGGGACAAGGACTAGAAGGCAGGAGGGGACAGGAAAGCTGGTAACAGGGGACCCAAGGTTGAGAAGGGAGAGTGTTGACATGTCATGGGGTTGTTAACCATTGTCATAAAACAGTATGTGTACTAACTGTTTAATGGAAACTGTTTGTTCTGTAAACCTTCATCTAAAGTACAATAAAAAATAAAAAACCATTACAAAAAAAAAAAATACAACAAGTGGATGGCTTTAACAAGCAGAAGTTTATTCACTCACAGTCTAGGAGGCTAGAAGTCCAAATCAGGGTGCCAGTTCCAGGAGAAGTCTTTCTCTCTCTGTAGGCTCTGGAGGAAGGTCCTTGTCATTAATCTTCCCTTGGTCTGGGAGCTTCTCCATGCAGGAACCTCGGGTCCAAAGTATTTGTTCTGCCCCTGGAGCTGCTTTCTTGGTAGTATGAGGTTCCCATTTTCTCTGCTTGCTTCTGTCTTTTATATCTCAAAAGAGATTGGCTTAAAACATAACAATCTTGTAGATTGAATCCTGCCTCATTAACATAACTGCCTCTAATCCTGCCTCATTAACATCATAGAGGTAGGATTTATAACACGTAGGAAACTCACACCAGATGACAAAATGGTGGACAACCACACAATACTGAGAATCATGGCCTAGCCAAGTTGACACATATTTTGGGGGCGACACAATTCAATTCATGACACTGGCAGAGAGATTGCATTTTAGTAACTCATTTGCAAATAATAGAAAAAAGATCTTTATCATACCCACTTTCTCTACATAATCCCTCTAATACTGTGGTGAGTCACTCTCCATGTCTAATGTTTTCCTTTACTTTCCAAACTAGAGGAGGAAGTTGGGCAGAGGAGGAAGTAAGGATTCATGGCCCTGCAGGTCTACTCTGTGAACAGGTGAACAAGGCCGCTGAAGCCTTCCAGAATGACTTCCTTTTTTGAGTCTTAGGTCTCAGGTATGTGAATTGCTAACCAAAATGAATGCCTTTCACGCCTTCTTAACAATTGTGGCCAGGCTTAATACCATTTCAGCTGAAATCCAAACAGAAAGCAGAGCAGCATTTTCCAGTGTTAAAAGATTTGTATTCCTTGAGGAAGGACTGCAAATAGCAGCTAGAAGCATGCCATGACATCAAGCATAGGCAGGTGCAAAGACATCTCAAAGAATTGAATCAGAGCGTCTCTCCCTCCATGCCCTGAACTCCCCCCTGCAGGCATCCCTTTCTCCTTCAGTATTAACTGAACCTTAGGGGCAGAAAATATATTGTTTTATTATTTTATTCTGTTGTAGAAGAAACAAAGAGTTTTGCAGCTCACATCTGAGATCAAATCCCTGCTCTTTCATTAACTGGGCAAGTCCCTTAACATCTGTAGGTCTAAACTTCGGGGTCTAATTTTCCCCATTAATGAGAGTTAAAAAAAGCTTACCTCCCGGTTTGTTCTGAGAATTAAAGGAATGAATTCAGTAAAATGCGTATTTATGCCCAGCAATATAAATGCCTACCAATGTTTCCTTTTCTACGTAGTCTTAGGAAACCGACAAATCCAAAAACTACTAGAGAGGATGCCAAAGTGGCAAACAGCCAGGGTCCCAGCCCCAGGGAGCAGCCTAAACCAGTAAGGAAGAAGAATTTTTGGACACTCTAAACTATTGTGCATTTCCCTCCGCCCCCACAGAAATAAACAAGTTGCCCTTTTCAGGGCCCACAATTCAGCAAGTGAAACTTTCTCCCAAAATTCTGACTCTCTGAACACACCCCTTTTCCTTAACTCTTGGGAAAGTTAAAGTGAATGGGTGAATGGTGAGAAGCAAATCACAGAGAAGAGT
This sequence comes from Trichechus manatus latirostris, assembly GCF_000243295.1. NCBI lineage: Eukaryota > Metazoa > Chordata > Mammalia > Sirenia > Trichechidae > Trichechus > Trichechus manatus. Next base: position 3,136,816 of record NW_004444018.1, read on the forward strand.
AGAAGAGGTTTTTGGATTTTGGAACAGTCTTATTCATAAGCTAATCAAAGGTGGCAGAGGCAGGCATGCGTTTTAAGTTGGGATTCTGGCAGCGATGACACCTCCAAATGCTATCAGACGCTGTTGCAGCACGCTTCTTAAGAGATAGAATTTAACCCCAGGCCCCGGTAAGGTGAGAATCTGGCTTGGCTTCAGCGCCTGCCTTCTGTCTTTCTTCGCTTTACAAGGCAGGTAGGACTCAGACCTCCACCAGTTAGCTGACAGCTCTCAGTGCGAATGGTTGGCGGTACCCCTTGCCGAGGATTGGGTCCTGGGTAAATCGCCCCAGGCCTGGTCATGAAAAAGTTGTCTCCGCACACCATCGCCAACGCAAAGGCCGATGGGCTGAAGTCGCCGTGGGTATAGCGGTGGGCCATCCTGTACCCTTGCTTGCCGGCGGACAGGGACACATAGTTCAGGATCATCGTCAAACACTGCCCGCAGTATCTGCGTTAAGTCCCTAGATCAAGGTAGGCAGAAAGGACAAGAAATGTCTCCATCACCCCCGCCTCCCAACACGCGCGCGCGCGCACACACACACACACACCCCTGGGGCTGAACTTGGCTTCGTCCCCAAGTCGCGCCTGGAAGTCCTGTCAAGCCTGTTCCAGGCTCGCCGGTCCCACGGGGCGGCCAGAGCGGCCGCTGGGTCCTAGTCGTCTGCGTCCTCCTCGCTGTCCTTCAAACCGGGCCCTGCTGAACTCCTTGCGCTCCAGGCGCCCCGAGCGGTTCGCGTCGCAGGCTGCGCGCAGCCCGGCCAGCTCCTCCCTGTCCACATCTGCCTCCATGCTTGCTGCTCGGCAACCGAGAGAGTTCCGGAGCGCGCGGGGCACCTGCCCGTCCCGGCTGCGGCGACAGCGGGAAGTCCGGGGCCACCTGCTGCCGCTGAGAGCTGCGGCGAGTTCGGCTTGTCCGGCTGGTTCGGCCATTTGCGGGAATGTCCCGGCGGGGCCGCGGCGTTTGGGCGGGTCAGAGGCGGCCGGGCGGCGCGCTCCGACGTTCGTCCCGCGTGCGGACCTAGGTCCTCTGCAAGCCCCGGAGCGGTGCAATTGCTCCCTCGACTCCGAGCACCGCACAGCAGGGGGGCGCCGCGACTGAGCGCCCGGCGCGGTGGCACTAGCCACTTTCCCTGCGGGGCCTCGTTCCGTACAGCGGGGGGAAGGGCACCCGACTGTGGGTCTCACGCCCCCAGGAATCGGGCCGTGCTTTGGGTGCTGGGCTCTGGCCAGAACCTGAGTTTGGGGCTCATGGAGTTAGGCGCCCGGCAGGAACTGGGGCTGCAGAATAGCCTTGCCAGGCCTTTGACTTACGCGGTTTGCTCCGCTGGAGCCTAGCGCTCAGGTCGCTCCAGGTGTGGTGCTGGCATGCGCGTGGGAAGTTAACTGGACAGGAAGGAAGAATAGGGGTAGGATTAAGAATTGGCTAATAATGTTTTGTGTATTTTATTCCTTCTAATTCCCGAAAATTGGTAAACTTCTGTATATACATGTTTTTTTTCTGTTTGTTTTTTTTCTTTTTTACAAACTAAAGTACAAGATTTACTACAAGACCCTGATTTTACTGGATAATTAACCCATTGTCGTCCCACATTAACGTCGAACTAGTTAATAATGCACATTAGAAGTCCCATAGATCTTCTGGACTCCAAACCCAAGCAACTTTTCTCAGTCTTCACCTCCTCAACCTGAAGGAAAATTAATAACTAAAATGGCTCGGCAGACAGTATTCTTGCAACAAAGACTGGGGAAATTAGGTGTTGTTTTTTCTTTAAACAAACCTTATTGAAATTCTATATCCAAATGAGATCCCTTTGAAATTTAAAACACTGATTCAGAAAATGCTATTGTTTAACATTGACTGCTTAATGGGTACAGGGTTTTAAAATTCATCATTTTCTTTTTAAAGTCCTGTCCTCCTATTATCAGGAGAGGCTTATGTTTATGTTCCCTTAGGTGATTCTCATAGACTGTGACTGGGTTACTTTTACTTTAGTCACATTATCCATCCCCGCTACTTTTAGACGTTTTCATTTACCACCGTTTAGTTTTGTTATGACTCAGTATTTCCTTTTTATCTCATTCCCAAGTCTCTTAATGGCTTGTTACTTTGATTTTTTTTTTTTAATATGATAAAAATTAAGTAGGGGATTTAACTGACACATCCTCTTCAGACAGTGTTCTTAAAGATAAACTCAAGTGCTAAACATCTGAGGAACTGTTTCTTCTTGAATAGAACATTAACCATGTTCAACTCCTACAGCATCTGTCAACTGTAAGTACGACTGATATTCCCCATCCTTACATGTAACTGGTGAATTGCGAGAGGCGTTCCAGTAGAAGTCCCGGTCTTAGCAACCTAACCTTCTCAGCTTCCTAACTGAAAGTGAATATAGTTCTATGCAATCGAAATGAATTATATCATCAGTACAATATAACGTGGTTTTGAGTTGATTTTGAGATTTTTGTGCTTTCCAGCTTATTCTAAAGACTGATTTTTCCATATAAAGTAAAAAGTGACTAGCTTGGTAACACCTTTACATCATTACAAGTATACTTATTAAATTGAATCTTTGAAATAGTATCACTATATTTTTGACAATAATAATTATCTGTGGTTTTCAAAATAGATGAGTTAGTAATATTTCTGAATGGCTTAGGCAGACATGCTTTCTTGAAGACTGCTCGTGCAGTTTCATTACTGAATTCACTCTGACCTTTGTGCTCATTATTTCTGATTTCTTGCATTCTTTGACCTGCTTCTCCCTTTCCCTGAGCCCCTTCGTTGAAGAGTCATCAAAAACAGGTATTCTTCAAAATGTCCTGTGCACTTGTCTTTCCATTTCCACTGACACTGATCTATTTCAGACCTATATTATTAATTGTCTACTGCTGCATGGCAACCCAACTGCAGTGCAATGAGTTTCTTTTACATATGACTTTTCTTGCCCTGGGTTTGTAATTCTGCCAAGAAATGGTTGGTTGGGCCACAGTCTGCCTGGTGATTGGTCTGTTTTACTCACCTTGAAGGGATTGGTCTGTTTGCTAGTCAGAAAGGTGGTGTGTAAAACCACCTAACAGAATTGAGCAACTAGCAGTCCACGAGGAGATTGGTTGGTTTGTGGTCCTGCTGGGAGGGCCAAGCTTGAATTTAACAAGGAGTTTGCTTATGTAAACAACTGTCATGGATTGAATTGTGTCCCCAAAAATAGCTGTCAGCTTGGCTGGGTCATGACTCCAGTATTGTATGATTGTGTACTCTGACGTGATTTCCTTATGTGTTGTAAACTCTATCACTATGAGGAGGAATTATATGTGATCTCCTTATGTGTTGTAAATTCTATCACTGTGATGAGGTTATACTGATGAGGTTTACAAGATTAGATAGTATCTTAATGCAATCTCTTTTGAGATAAAAGAGAGAAGTGAGCAGAGACACATGGGAACCTCACACCACCAAGAAAGCAGTGCCAGGAGCAGAGCGCATCCTTTGGACCAGAGGTTCATGGGCTGAGATGCTCCCAGACCAAGGGAAGACTGATGCATCACAAGGACCCTCCTCCAGAGCCAACGGAGAAAGCATTCCCCTGGAGCTGATGCCCTGAATTTGGACTTGTAGCCTATAGGACTGTGAGAGAATAAACTTCTCTTTGTTAAAGCCATCCACTTGTGGTGTTTCTGTTGGAGCAGCACTAGATGACTAAGACAGCAACCAACCCCACCCCCCTCCCAAAGATTTAGATAGTGGAAGGAGGAAACCTTAAGACAAATAAGAACCTGAAACAAAGCAGTATGAACCAGGGGCTCCTGCAGGAACATCCTAAAAGAGCTGCAATACAGGTCAAGAGCTATAACACTGAAGACCGAAGGACTCCTCCTGCAGCAGGACCTGCACAGCTAAGGGAAGGCCTGCAAGGCTGAGAGAGGGATGCTACACTGGACCAACTGGCAGCAGAGAGACCAAAGGCAGAGAGGCCTGACAGCAGAGAATCCTGAGGGCAGAGAACAGCTGAGAGAGCTGTCCTGGTCGGAAGCCCTCCTGCATTGAAAAAGGGAGGAATGTGCTCTCCACTTTCAGGAAGCCTTCCAGACCTTGCCTATGTGCTTCCTGTTCATGATTCCAAGTTTTTCCTATTACTTCCAAGTTGATCCTGATCCTAAGTTGTAGCCTGTTACTTCCCTAATAAACCACATCAGTGTAGTATGGTCTGTGAGTTCTGTGTGGCTGTTGCAGTGAATTATCACACCCTGCAGAGAAGCAGAGAGAACTGTGGGAAGAACGGTTGGTGTCAGAAATTGTGGAGAACTGGGAAGGTGGGTATATAACAGACCTCTGCCTCATAGGAACCAGCTTTGTGCTGATCCTGATTCTTATCCCTCATGAATTTAGACAATTCCTGACTCTACAACACACCAACCCACTTAGTGATTTAAAACAGCAACTACTTTATTTCTTCATAATTCCATGGTCTTCAATTTGGGCAGGGCTCAGTTAGGTAGTTCTTCTTCTAGTTTACCTGGGGTCTCTCAGATAGCTATAGTCATGGTGGCTTGATTGGGGCTGGATAATCTTAGATGGCTTCACATGTCTGGCAACTGGTGCTGACTGTTGGCTAGGTCATGTGTCTCCAGAAGGCTAGCCCAGGCTTTGTCACATGGTGGCAGTGTTCCAAGAGGGAAAACCCCACTGCACAAGTGCTTTTCAAGCTTCAGCTTGTGTCACACTTGCAACAAAACAAGTCATATGGAAGCTCTAAGTCAACATGGGAGGGGACTACATCAGGCCATGGATAAAGGGAGGTGTACTTCTTTGGGGGTCCATACTGTAACAATATACCACACCTAGAGTATTGGGACAGCCTCTAATATATTCTCCCAATCCCGTGTTTATTCTACACAACCACATCTGAATAGTCCTAAAATACCAATTACTCTGTCATTCTCTACCTCAGCGCCTCTCAACCGGTGGCAATTTTGTTCCCCAGGGGACATCTGGCAATGTCTGGAGACATTTTTGGTTGCTACAACTTTGGAAGGAGAAGATGCTACTGGCTTCTAGTGGGTAGAGGTGAGGGATGCTGCTAAACATCCTACAATGCACAGGACAGTGCTTCAAAACAAAAAAATGATCTGTCCCAAAACATCAGTAGTGCCAAAGTAGAGAAAGCCTACACTCCAGCTCAGAAAGGCCTAGTGGTCCCCCAGTGAAAAGAGAACCAAGAGCAAACTCTTCATTTGAGCATTCAGAGCCCTCTGAAATCTGGTCTCACCTTATATATCACTTTAGTCTCCATCAAGGCTCCTACTTTCCTTCAAACATGCCATGTTTCATTACATGATTAATTTAATAACTTATTGCCATGGAAAAATGTAAATATCAAACAGATAATTTAGCATTTCTCCTTTCTGCCTAAGCAAACCATTTCCCACTCTCAGTGGAAGAGTTGGAGGCTGGTCTGCTACCAAAGTGTCCACAATTTTGTTGTGACCTCTCTTACAAGGGCATTGCCCAGCATGCATTGTGCCAGCTCAACTATCAGGCTGCAGGAATGCTCTTGAATATCCCCAGCAATAGGCTCAAGGGAAGGCTCTAATTTTTTTTTTTTTTTTTCAGGAAAGAGAAGAGGAGAAAGAAGTAAGAGGCACTTCTTTTCTGTTTTAGCATCCAGAAGCAGTTAGCTAGGAATTTGAGTCAACAGAGCAGCCTTTGAGAGCCAGTGAATCGGTGGGTAAGGAGAGCTTGCCCATAGTTATCAGCAGGACTTTTGGAAAGATCAGCTTGCTCTGTGGCTGTGCAAGGATTTTAAAAATCAGACATAATCTTGTTAGAGCCTGTTTCTCAAAGCAGTGAAAAGATATTCTTGGAAAGAAAGAGTTTTGCGATCAAATACATTAGTAAAACTCAAATAAATTTGGAAAAGAGTCTTACTCTATTCCCTCTTGCATGAGATAAAGAAAGCTGTTTATATTTGTTTAACCTAATATTTCCCAAATGTATCTGACTGTGGAAGCTTTGGGGTTTTGTTATGTTGTTTTTATTTTGTTTTTGTTTCAGTTTCTATGAGCTTTCCCAGAGTTAGTGCTTTTGAGAACACACTCTGGGAAACTCCGGCGGTGATTCATGAGAATCTACCCCTTGTCACTACGTCATAAATAGGCTCAACTTCCTGTAAGGTGGAATGGGCACCACCCCTTCCACCTTTCCACCAGGTAAGTGGGAGCGATTTTTAATAGGAGTCTATGTTAATCTAACGTGTAGGATTTCCTTCAGGTACAAGAGACTTTCTCTGAGCATGACTTCACACTCTCTCTGCCGCAGAGACATCCTGTAGACCAGTTAAGTTAGAACTAGATGTCCAAGTAATGGCATACCACTGAGGGAGTGATTAGTAGGTTCAGGAACGCTCTCAAATGTAAGTAGCTCTGCACAGGCTTGACTCTTAGTTTCCTCATGAATATCTACTCATGACTTACTATTCCTAAGGATGTGATAGGAAACAATTTGAAGACTTAAAAGAACAATGTGTCAGCAAACTTACATCAGACTGATTGTCTTAGTTATCTAGTGCTGCTATAACAGAAATACCACAAGTCACAAGTGGACTTAACAAAGAGTAATTTATTCTGTCACAGTCTAAGAGGCTAGAAGTTCGAATCCAGGGCTCGAGCTCCAGGAGAAGGCTCTCTCTCTCTGTTGGCTCTGGGGGAAGGCCCTTGTTATTAATCTTCCCCTGGTCTAGGAGCTTCTCTGCACAAAGTGCCCGTGTCCAAAGGACACACTCCTCTCCTGGCACTGCTTTCTTGGTGATATACAGTCCCCATGTCTCTCTCTTGCTTCTCTCTTTTATATCTCAAAAGAAAAACACAGCCTAATCTTGTAGATTGAGTCCTGACTCATTAACATAACTTCTGATAATCCCAGCTCATTAACATCATAAAGGTAGAATTTACAACATATAGAAAAATCACATCAGATCACAAAATGGTGGACAATCACACAATACTGGGAATCATGGCTTAGCCAAGTTGACACACATTTTGTGGGGACACAATTCAATCCATAACACTGATCTACTTAACCTTTTCGTAAAGGATGAAAAAAGAAAAACATATATAATACTGATATACCCCCACCCAGAATTATCAAATGGGAACATTGTATCATTTTGTAAAACTAAAGCATTGTAGACTCAGTTGATTTCCTTTGATTGCATATTGTTTCTGTAATCAATCTATAGCATTGTTGTTGGGGAAGGGAAGAGATGGGTGGGAGAGATTCTGGTAAATCTTTCATTATAATAAAGTAATTATTAGAGTCAGAATCGATTCGATGGCAGCTGGTTTTTTTTTTATAGTGTTCCAAACAGTATCAAACACCATTTCATATTTCAAACCAGAGCAGAGTAGCATTCAGTACTAGAACTCAGTAAGAAGAGTTAAGTTTCAAATTTCTGATCCCATTGTATAGTAACCAAGCAAAGTTCGTGTGTCCTTGGAAAACTGTATGCCTCATATATCTTGCTCCCCTCAGTCAAGTCAAAAGTTAGCGTTTTATATTCTATATGCAGGAAGTAGAGCGAAGAGATAGTAATAGAATCCTGTGGAAATACATTCATTGCACTTCAACTTTTGGACATTAAAAAAAATAATCCAACTGGTAAGCAGACTTCTAAAATAACCCCAAATTCCGGTCCCTTGGTGTACACTCTCTGTATAATTCCCTCCTCTTGAGAGTGAGCAGGACCATGAATAGGACAGGATAGTCACTCCTGTGATTACATTATGTTATATGAGACTCCATCATAACTCAACCATAAAGAAAAATGAAGTCCTGATGCATGCCACAACATGATTGAAACTTGAAAACATTCTGAGTGAAATAAATCAGTCTCAAAAGGACAAATACTGTTTGATTACACTTATATGAAATAAGCAAACATATAGAAACCATAGGTGATAGTGGTTACTGGGGTGGAGGGAGGGGGAGAGGGGGAGGTTTTGCTTAGGAGGCATTGAGTTTACGTTAATGGTGGTGGAATAATTTGGAAAAGGTAGCAATAACAGTTGCACAACATACTGTAATCTATGTCACTGAATGATACACGTAAAAATTGTTGAATTGGTGAATGGTTTGTTTTATATATTTAATATACGTATATTATATATATTAAAAAAGACTATCATAGCAGACTGGAAGGAGAGTCTCCTGCTAGCTGGCTTTGAAGAAGCTGCCATATTGTGAAAGGGTCATGTGACTAAAACCTGAGTGTGACCTCATGGAGCTGAGAGTGACAGCCAGCAAGAAAATAGGGACCTCAGTCTTACAACTGCAAGGAACTGAATCCTGCCAATAACCTGAGTGAGCTTAGAGGAGGGCCCTGAGCTCCAGAGGAGAATGCAGCCTGGTGGCACCTGGATTGCAGCAGAGAACCCAATGGAAGCCTGGACTTCTGACCTACAGAAACTGCAAGATAACAAATAGATGTTGTTTTAAGCTATTAAATTTATGGTAATTTGTTTGCAGTTAAAGTATATTAATACACAAATGTAAATTAGTTTTACTGAAAAGGAGAAAGGGGAAAAGAGGCAAAAGTTTAAAACTCAAAATTCTGACACAGGCTGGAAGGAACACATGACGCTGTATCGCTGAAAACTCTGTCACGTCATTTTAATTTAAAACCTAGTAGCTTTTGAGGGTTTTCATTTTTGGTCTTATAAGCCCATGCTGTTTCATATTGCCCAAGCTCACTTTATAATACTTTTTTGCAAATAAAAATGTTAAAGCCTTTACAGCAAATATTCCTCTTGAGAAGAAAAATAGTCATTTTTTAATTAAAAAAAAAAATTGTAGTAAGTATATATATACACATACATATAAAACAAAACGTGCTATTTCAACATTTTTACATGTACAATTCAGTGACATTAATTACATTCATCACGTTGTACAGCTGCTATTTTGTTTTTGTTTTTTTCTTTTCTTTTATGCTTTATATGTAGGTTTACAGAGCAAATTAGCTTCTCATTAAACAATTAATTCACATATTGTTTTGCGACATTGGCTGCCAACCCTGTGACATGTCAGCACTCTCTGCTTCTCGACTGGGTTCCCCATTTCCATTTGTCCAGCTTTCCTGTCCCCTCCTGCTTTCTCATCCTTGCCTTGGGGCTGGTGTGCTCATTTACTCTCATATACATAGTTGAGCCACCTATATTATTGTTTATTTTATGCGCCTGTCTAATCTTTAGCTGAATGGTGAACCTCAGGGCTGACTTCAGAACTGAGTTAAAAGGGTGTCCAGGGACCATACTCTTGGCATTTCTCCAGTCTCTGTCAGATCAGTAAGTCTGTTGTTTTTTTTGTGAGTTAGAAGTTTTGTTTTACATTTTTCTCCAGCTCTGTCCGGGACCCTCTATTGCGATCCCTGTCAGGGCAGTCAGTGGTGGTAGCCGGGTACCATCTAGTTGTGCTGGACTCAGTCTGGTGGAGGCTGTGGTAGTTGTGGACTAATCTTTCCCTAGTGTTTTCTTCATTCTCCTTTGCTCCAGATGGGGTGGGCCCAGTGTAATATCTTAGATGGCCGCTCACAAGCTTTTAAGACCCCAGACGCTACTCACCAAAGTAGGTTATAGAACAATTTCTGTATAAACTATGTTATGTCAGTCGAGCTACATGTCCCCCAAGACTGTAGTCCCCAGCCCTAAGCCCCGTAATTCAGTCCCTCAGGGAGTTTGGATGTGTCTATGGAGCTTCCATGACCTTGCCTTCATCAAGTTGTGCTGACCTCTCCAGTATTGTGTACTGTCTTACCCTTCACCGAAGTTACCCCTTATCTATTGTCTAGTTAGTGTTTGTCCCTTCTCACCCGTCCCCTCCCACGTAACCATCGAAGATTGTTTCCTTTTGTATGTAAACCTTTTCATGAGTTTTTACAATAGTGGTCTTATACAGTGTTTGTCCTTTTGTGATTGACTTTTTTTACTCAGCACAATCCCCTCCAGATTCATCCATGTTGTGCGATGTTTCACAGATTCATCATTGTTCTTTATCATTGCACAGTATTCTATTGTGTGTCTCAGGGCCTTTTTTAAAATGGTCTTCTATCAGAGTAGTCAGATTTCTTACACAGTTATTCAGGGCTCCATGAGTTCAAGGAATCTTGGGTCAGAAACGTAAGGCTTCTTATGACCTAGTCTCAGGAATTGCATACTATCAGTTCCACCACTTTCTATTGGTCAAGCAAGTCACTAAGGTCAACTCAGATTCAAGGAGAAGACAATTAGTCTCCTTCTCTCAATGGGACTAGGAAAGAATCTGAGGTTGTTATTAATCTACCACACCTTCCTTGCTTTGGGTTTGACTTCATATTACAATACACCGTTTTTGTTTTTTTCTATATCTCTATATGCTTGCAGTGGGATCTGGTATTTTTCACATCAGCTTTACCATATTGACTAGATATCCCCCCTCATGCTTTAGGCCTCAGCTCTAGTATCCTTTTCCTGACCTTCTAAAAAGATATCAGACCTCCTAAATGTTCCCAAAGGGCTCCATTCTTGCTCCCATACCTGCTGCACATGTACCCTGCCCTCCAAGCTATACTGTTTCCCAAACATTCAGCATTCTTTGGCTAGATTGAAGCTACTTCAGAGCCCTGGCACAAGTCCACAGAAATCAATACCACATTTGACTGATTGTTGCTGTAGTACATGTGAAACCATTGTGCCTACAATTAAGTCTTTATGGGGTATAAAGGAGTAAAGTTCCTTCTAGAGTTATCTAACTCATTCTTCTTTCATTATATAGTGTCTAAAGAAAAGTACATTGTATGTGCCAATTAGTAATCTCAGATAAGAGTTTAAATACATTACAAACATACAATACAAACAAGGAAGAAAACGCCAAGATTTAAAATTTTGTATTTTTTTTTTTTACATTATCTATTTTGGGGGGAGTGTTTTCCATACAAAAATGAATTAATATACCAAAATTTCACATGTAGTTATTTCTTGATTATCTCCACCTAAATAAAAAATAACAATTTATGCCTCACCTCATTTGGGAAAGTTCCTGGGCATATTTAATAAAATATATTTTTCAAAGTCTTTGTTAGTAGAAATCCTGTTTTCCTAAAAATGTTAGCAGGTAGGGGCAGAAACGTCATGAAATACTTTTACTCTTTTAAAAGCTTCTTTTATTTTGCTCAGGCCAGGACTGATGGTGCAGCCATAGAGATGGAGAATCTTCAATCTTAAAAAAATAAAAGACACATATTATGTGGAGTGGATACAGGTCAGACTAGATTCCAAACATGATAAATGCATGAAAAGTCTTTAAAACAATCTTGAATACTATTTTATGTTTCTTGAAGAAAAAGACAGTGTCAAACTTGAGAATAACAAGTATATGTATATATTTATTCTGCTTTAGGTGAAGGTTTACAGAGAAAATTAGTCTCTCATTAAGCAATTAATGCACATTGTTTTGTGATGTTGGTTGCCAATCCCATGATGCATCAACACTCTCCCCTTCTCGATCTTGGATTCCTTATTACCAGCTTTCTTGTCCCCTCCTGCCTTCTCGCCCTTGCCTCTGGGCTGGTATGCCTATTTAGTCTCATTTTGTTTTATGGGCCGTCTAATCTTTGGCTGAAGGGATTGAACCTCAGGGGTGATTTCAGTACTGAGTTAAAAGGGTGTTCGGGGGCCGTACTCTCGGGGTTTCTCCAGTCTCTGTCAGACCAGTAAGTCTGGTCTTTTTTTGTGAGTTAGAATTTTGTTTTACAGTTTTCTCCAGCTCTGTCTGGGACCCTCTATTGTGATCCCTGTCAGAGCAGTCAGTGGTGGTAGCCAGGCACCATCTAGTTGTGTTGGACTCAGTCTGGTGGAGGCCATGGTAGTTGTGGTCCATTAGTCCTTGGATTAATCTTCACCTTGTGTTTTTTTCATTCTCCCTTCCTCCAGATGGGGTGAGACCAGTGTAGTATCTTAGATGGTCACTTACAAGCTTTTAAGACCCCGATGCTGCTCACTAAAGTAGGATATTGAACATTTCCTTTATAAACTATATTATGCCAGTTGAACTAGATGTCCCCCGAAATCATGGTCCCAAGCCCTCAGCCCAGTAATTTGGCCCCTCAGGGAGTTTGGATGTGTCTATGAAGCTGTGCTGACTTCCCCAGTACTGTGTACTGTCTTACTCTTCACCAAAGCTACCATTTACCTATTGTTTAATTGGTGTTCGTCCCTCCCATCCCTCCTATCCCTCAAAACCATCAAAGATTATTCCTTTCTGTGTGTAAACATTTTCATGAGTTTTTATAACAGTAGTCACATACAGTATTTATCCTTTTGTGATTGACTTATTTCACCCAATTGGGTAGTATTCCACTGTGTGTATGTACCATAGTTTTTTATCCATTCATCTGTTGATGGGCACTAGATGGTTTCCATCTTTTTGCTATTGTGAATTACACTGCAATGAATATGGGTATGCATATGTCTATTAGTGTGATGGCTCTTACTTCTCTAGGATATATTTCTAGGAGTGGGATTGCTGGTTCATAAGGTATTTCTATTTCTAGCTTTTTAAGGAAGCACCATTTTGTTTTCCAAAATAGATGAACCATTTTGCATTCGCACCAGCAGTGCATAAGAGTTTCAATCGCCCCCCAGCTTCTCCAACATTTGTTATTTTCTGGCTCCCCTCACCCCAGCTTTGATTCATGCCAGTAACATTGGGGTGAGATGGTATCTCATTGTAGTTTTGATTTGCGTTTCTCTAATAGCTAGTGATTGTAGCATTTCCTCATGTGTCTGTTAGCCATCTGAATATGGTGAAGTGTCTGTTCATATCCTTTGCCCATTTTTAACTGGATCATTTGTTCTTTTGTTGAGAGGTGTCAGATTTTCCAATAGATTTTAGAGATTAGATCTTTGCCAAATTTGTCATAGCCAAAAATTTTTTCCCCGTCTGTAGGCTCTCTTTTTACTCTTTTGGTGAAGTCTTTTGATGAACATATGTGTTTTATTTTTAGAAGATCCCAGTTATCTAGCTTATCTTCTGGTGTTTGTGTATGTTAGTTATGGTTTGTATCCTGTTAATGCCGTGCATTAGAGCCTCTAGTGTTGATCTTATTTTTTCTTCTATGAACTTTATAGTTTTTTGCTTTATATTTAGGTTTTTGATACATTTTGAATTAGTTTTTGTGTACAGTGTGAGGTATGGGTCCTGTTTCATTTTTCTTGAAGATGGACATCCAGTTTTCCCAGCACCATTTGCTAAAAAGACTGTCTTTTCTGCATTTAATGGACTTTGGACCTCTGTCGAAGATCAGGTGACCGTAGGTGGATGGATTTACATCTGGGCTCTCAATTCTGTTCCATTGGTCAATGTGTCTGTCATTGTACCAGTACATGGCTGTTTTGACTACCTTTGCTGTATAGTAAGTTATGAGGTAAGGTAGTGTGAGGCTTCCTACGTTATTTTTCTTCTTCAATAGTGATTTACTTATCCGGGATTGCATTGTATGTGTAGATTGCTTTGGGTAGAAATGACATTTTCACAATGTTGAGTCTACCTATCCATGAGCATGGTATCATTTTCCATTTATGTAGGTCTCTTTTGGTTTCTTGCAGTAGCGTTTTGTAGTTTTCTTTGTATAGGTCTTTTACATCCCTGGTTAGATTTATTCCTGAGCATTTTATTTTTTTAGGGGCTATTATAAATGGTATTGCTTTCTGATTTCCTTTTGTAGTTCTCTTTATTCATATATAGGAATCCAACTGATTTTTTTATGTTTATCTTGTATCCTGCAACTCTGCTGAATCTTTCTATTAGTTCTAGTAGTTTTCTTGTGGAGTCTTTTGGGTTCTCTATATATAGTACTATATGATTCACAAATAGGGATAATTTTCCTTTTTCTTTACCAATCTGGATGCCCTTTATTTCTCTTTCTTGCCTTATTGCTCTAGCTGGGACTTCCAGCACAGTGTTAAATAGGAGAGGTGATAAAAAGCATCCTTGTCTTGTTCCTGTTCTCAGGGGAATGTTTTCAGTAAGGTGTTATGCAGTTTCTATGTGTTTGATTTTTTTCCCTTGCTTTTCCTGTTATTAATTTCTGCTTTTATGGCATTGTGATCAGAGAAGATGCTTTGTAGTATCTCAGTGTTTTGGATTTTGTTAAGGGTTGCTTCATGGCTTAAGATGTGCTCTATTCTGGAGAACCTTCTATGTGCATTCGAAAAGAATGTATACTTTGCTGCTGTTGGGTGGAGTGTTCTATATATGTCTATGAGGTCAGGTTTGTTGAGTGTGGCCTTTAGATCTTCTGTATCTTTGTTGAGTTTCTTTCTGGATATACTGTCCTTCACTGAGAGAGGTGCATTGAAGTCTCTTATTATTGTGGAACTGTCCATTTCTTTTTTCAGTGCTGTTAGTGTTTGTTTTATCATTTTTGGAGGCCTGTGTTTGGGTGCATAGATATTTATTATGGTTATGTCATGATGTTGGACCATCCCTTTAATCATTATATAATGTCCTTCTTTGTCTTTTATGGAGGATTTTGCCTTAAAGTCTATTTTATCTGAGATTAGTATAGCCACCCTTGCTCTTTTTTGGTTGCTCTTTGCTTGATATATTTTTTGCATCCTTTGATTTTTAATATATTTATTTCTTTCTGTCTAAGGTGTGTGTCTTGTAGATGGCATATTGATGGGTCATTTTTTTCTTAATCCATTCTGTCACTCTCTGTCTCCCTACAGGTTAATTTAAGCCTTTTACATTCATTGTAGTTACCAATAGGTGTGAGCTTATTGCTGTCATTTTGTAGTGTTTTGTTTTTTGTTTTTTGTTTTGTAGTGCTGATTTTTTTTCCTCTTACTCTCCTGTGCTGAGTTCCTTTTGTTTGTGAAATTTCTTCTTGTTTCTTTAGTTATTGTAGATTTTGTGTTTACTGAGACTTTATGTTTTTCTTCTTTATTTTGGTGGGTAGGTTTATTAACTTCCTTTGTGGTTCCCTTGAAATTTACCCTTATCTTCCTAAGTTTGAAACAGCCTTTTATTGCTTGATATCACCTTGACTTCCTCTCCATTTGAAAGTTCTAAAAATACCTCATGTATTCCCTCTTTTATTGTTCTGACACTGTCATCATTTACAGATTGATGTATCTAGTTCCCTGTTTTGAATATTTTAGTTTTGTTTTATCCTTGAGAGTTCATTACTTAGGTTGGTTTGGCTTATACTGCCCTGTGTCGTAGATTCAGTTGTTGTCTGATGTTGTTGGTTTCTAACCAAAGGACTCCCTTTAGTAATTCTTGTAAGTTTGGTTTGGTTTTTACAATTCCCTTAATTTCTGTTTATCTGGAAATGTCATAATTTTGCCATTATATTTGAGAGAAATTTTTGCAGGATATACTACTCTTGGTTGGCAATTTTTTTTCTTTCATGTTTATATGTATATCCTCTGATTACCTTCTTGCCTGTATGGTTTCTGCCTAGTAATCAGAGCTTAGTCTTATTGTTTCCCCTTTGTATGTAACTTTCCATTTTTCTTGAGCTGCTTTCATGATTCTTTCTTTGTCTCTGGATTTGGCTAGTGTAATTATGATATGTCTTGGTGACTTTCTTTTGGGGTCTATCCTATATGGGGTTCGTTGAGCTTCTTGGATGATCAGCTTTTCATCTTTCATGATATAAAAGAAGTTTTCTATCAGCAAATTTTCATTGATCCTCTCTGTGTTTTCCATTTTCTCCCCCTGTTCTGGAACTCTGATCACATGTAAATTTTTGCTTGTATTGTACCCCACATAGCTCTTAGGTTTTCTTCGTTCTTTTCTCTGATTTTTCCTCAAAGTGGCATCCATAGATTTGTCTTCAATTTCACTGATTTCATCTTCCATTATTTCAAATTTGCTCCTAAAGCCTTCTATTGCATTGTCCATTTCTGAAATTTGATTGTTTATCTTTTGGATTTCTAATTGCTGTTCTTTTATGATTTCTAATTGTTTATTTATTTAGACATGTTGTTCTTGTATTATTTTCCTGAATTCTTCCATTGCTTTGTCTTTGGTTTCCTTGATTTTGCCTATGTTTTGCTTCGTTTTGTCTGTATTTTCCATGATTTTGTTTGTGTTTTCCTTGATCTCTTTCCTAGTCTCTTTGAGAGTCCTGAATATTAGATTTCTGAATTCCCTATCAGGTAGTTTCAGTGTCTTTTCTTCTGCTGGAAGGTCAACTGGTAATTTATTCTGGTCGCTTACTGGAGCCATCTTGTCCTGTTTTATTTATTTATTTTTTCAGTGTCCATAAAGTTTTAGTGGAACACAGACACACTCATTCATGTACATACTATCTATGGCTGCTTTTTGTCCTGTTTTTTTTTAATACATTTTAATATTGTCTACTGTCTCCAAGACATTCAGGTATTCTTTTCTTTATTTATTTATTGTAGATTTGTTTGTTTTGTCCTGCTTTTCTGTTTTATTTTGTTATTTCTCTTCAGGTGGGCCAGGCATGCTTTGTTGCTTCCTCATCTGTAGGCACAGTAGTTCTTATCACCTTGTCCTGGTGTTCAGGGCTATAGTGCAGCAGGGTGGGTCCAGCAGGAAGGGAAGGGGTGGCGATGGGTTATTTATCTGCAGCGTGAACTGGGCTGGGGCTGGAGCAGGGCTGCTGTGATCTGATGGGGGGGTCCTGAGCCTGCAGGGAAGGGCCTGGGGTCTGGGCCAGGTCCTTTTGGGGATTCAGGTGGTGGCAGGAGGGGTTTGGAGCTGGCAGGAAGGTTCTTGGGGTCCAGGCCACGTCCCCTTGGAGACACAGCTGGCAGCAGGAGGAGTTCAAAGCTGGTGGGAAGGGGCCTGGGGTCTGGGCTGGGTCCCCCAGGTGCTGTGGCAGGCAGCGGGAGGGATCTGGAGCTGATGGAAAAAGGCCTGGGGTCTGAGCCAGGTGCCTTGGGTTCTGTGGTGGACAGCAAGTTGTGTCTGGAGCCAGCAGTAAGGGCCTGGGGTCCAGGCTGGGTCCCCTCGGGGCCATGGTGGGTGGTGGGAGGTGTCCAGAGCCAGCAGGAAGGGGCCTGGGCTCTGAGTCAGGTCCCCTGGGTATTGTGGCAGATGACTGAAGGGGTCCGAAGCTGGCAGAAAGTGGCCTGGGGTCCATGCCTGGTTCCCTGGGGTCTGCAGCAGGTGGTGTGGGGTCCAGAGCTAGTGGAGAGGGGCCTGGGGTCTGGGCTGGGTCCCCTAGTTGCTGTGGCAGGCAGCAGGAGGGGTCTAGAACCAGCTGAAGGGGCCTGGGGTCTGGGCCAGGTCCCCTTGCATCTGCTGGCAGTGGTGGGAAGGGTCCAGAGCTGACCAGAAGGGGCCTGGGATCTGGGCCATGTCCCTTCAGGGCCACGGAGAGCAGGGCAGAGGAGAGAGGTGTGGGGTGCATGAAGGCAGGGGTAGAGGGGGCTAGATGGAGGAGGGCAATAAGGTGGCTTGCTACTCTGGTACCAGGTAGTCAGAGTTGCCGTGATGGAGTAGTTATATCCACTGTTCACCAGAGGGGTGGGGGTTGTAGGAGCATGAACCTGTGGTTACCAGGTGAGAGAGTTTGGGCTTCTCCTTGAGTTGCAGCCAGGAAATGTGGTCTTACTTAGTCCTGGATGTGTCCGTGCCATACCTCTATCACGTATTGGGAATTCCATTGAGGTGCCTTTTTGTCTGCAGGATTGTTGACTTTATTCCAAGATGGCAATGCTGAGTCATGATGTTTGGTGAGGAACCTCCACTCTGTGTCTCTGTTTCTTCCCCATTTTCTGTCAGTTTCTTCTTCTCCTCAGGGATTTTCAATCTAATACTTTATCCCTTCATTTAAGGTTCAGGGTTCTAGGACTGACGTCTGTATCTGTTTTACTAGGTTTTTTGGATCTTTGCTGTAGCAGGATGGCTTAGTGCTTCTGACTATTCTGCCATCTTGGCTCCAACTCAATCAAATAATTCTTGAATATAAACCAAAAAACCAAACCCATTGCCATGGCATTGATTCCAACTTGAAATATAGGGCAGCTGAAATGGTAACTTCAGCTGTGATAACTCCTAAAATGATTTTTCTTCCCTAGCTTGTTGTATAATTCTAGTAAATGGTATTCAAAGGACAGGGGTCAACCTGGATAGGAGATATTTTATTTTAAGTTTTTCTAAATTTTATTTCTTGGAATTTTTTATAAATTCCAAAGCACAAAGAAATTCATATATTTTCTGCTTTTGAAACAGCATGAAAACTTGGTTTAGCCTTAAGGTTTTCAGAAGGTATTTTTGGAGAAATATCCAGTGACTGCTAGAACTCTGTGTCAATAAAACAGAAATGACAGTGAACCCCAAAAAACCAAACTCATTGCTATTGAGTCGATTCTGACTCATAGCGATCCTGTAGGACAGAGTAGAACTCTGGGTTTCTAAGGCTGTAATCTTTATGGAAGAAAACTGCCACATCTTTCTCCCATGGGGCGGCTGGTGGATTTGAACTGCCAACCGTTTGGCTAACAGCTGAGTACTTAACCACTGCTCCACCAGGCCTCCTAAAAACAACAAAAAGGACTTATAAAAAACCATAAACCAATGCACAGCTACCGTCAGGTTTCCTTTTCATTTTTTGATGACATTTAAGACTGAAAGAGATACAAGTGGGCAAAATCAAAGTTCTCTTACCGTCTACAGTTTTTGCAAAGTTTTTGAACCACATCCAGGGTGACATTTTTGCAGAAACTGAGTTTCACACATTCCAAACTAATATGACAATAATTAGCCAATGAACAAATTCTGGAAAGGAGAAAAAGAAAATGCTATTAGAATAGGAAGTTAAATTTGCTTTTTACAAATCATCTTCAAAAATTATTCAACCCTTTAGAAAAAGTAGGAAACGGATAATGGTGATGGTTGCACAACAATAACAAAAAATATTCAACCCTCAAATTTGTCTTGGCCCCTACCATATCCACCATTCCCATCCTTCTTCGCCTGCTGGTTCCTCCCCGCCTCATAGGTCTGATAACGCCAATGGAACTTCTTTAAAAAAATGCACATGATGAACACACCTAATAAAATTTCCAGACCATAAAAATCAAGGAAAAAATAAAGATGTCAGAGACAAAGATCTAAAGATGTCAGAGGTTGATTTTGAGATTCTGAGAAAAATGGTAATAATAGATAAATCCAGAGAATTGTTACATTGTTATCAGTTTTATGTATATTTAATAGTAATGAGGTGAAAGTAATTATTATCTTAACATCTGGCACCAGAATTACTCTTTGGAGGGAACTGTCTTAGCTTGGGTTAATAGCTTGATAGACTTTCTTACAGGAGAAAAGTTTCTGTGGAACAACATATGAGAGTTACACCACTTTTCACAGACAACTTTTCACAGACAATGATAAATTTTTCTTCCTCCTGTGAGTAAGTGAACTTGAGTGAGGACAGAGAAGAGGAGGGAGAAAGAAGACAGAAAAATGGAGAGAGGCTGGAGCCAGTGAGGTGAAAGGCTATCGCTGAGACATATAATTATCGTTGTGAGTTGCTGTCAAGTGGTTTCCAACTCATAGTGACTCCAAATACAATGAAGAAACATTGCCCAGTTCTGTTCCATCGTCATAATCATTGGTATATTTGAGTCAATTGTTGCAGGAACTGTGTATTGTGAGCTTCTTCCAACCTACGGGGCTCATCTTTTAGCACTATATTGTATAATATCCTGTTATGATCCATAAAATTTCATTGGCTAATTTTCAGAGGTAGATCACCCATTCTATCTTCCTATCCGTCTTAGTCTGGAAGCTCCACTGAAATCTGTTTACAGTGGGTGATCCTGCTGGCATTCAAAATACCAGTGGCATAGCTTCCAGTGTCATAGCAACACACAAGCTACCACAGCACAACAAAATGACTGATGAGTGGTGAGAGACAGGTGAAGGACTTAGGCAAACGTTTTCTTTGGTGTGATGTAAGCCCCTCCCAGGGCACTTTGAAGTATTTTTACTGAAGGTTATTTTGCTTACAAACCAACTAGAAGAGTCTGCCTCAGCAGCCACTGTGTGGGAGGGAGCTGAAGCTCAGGAGGCAAGAGAAGACAGAAGGGACATGGACACATAAGTTCTACCCCAGAATTTGTTAAAATTGTGGGCATGGAATTTTGGTAATCTTAAGCAAACATTTATCCAGATCTCAAGAGTAAAAAGACCCCTTCTAATGTAAGGGAGCCCTGGTGGTGCAGTGGTTAAGAGCTCGGCTGCTAACCAAAACAGGTCGGCGGTTTGAATCCACCAGCCACTCCTTGGAAACCCTATAGGGCAGTTCTACTCTGTCCTACGGGGTCACTATGAGTTGGAATCGACTCGACAACAATGGGTTTTTGGTTTGGTTAATATTTATAGAGTGTTTTCTATGGGTCAGGCAACTAAATCCTTTCCTATACTATTTAATTTAATCTCCACAGTGAACCTGTGAGGTCGGTACAATTATTCTCATCTTCATGTTACCAAGGAGTTCTCGGGTGTTGCAAAAAGTTAACACACTCAGCTGCTAATGAAAAGGTTGGAGGTTCAAGTCTACCCAGAGGTACCTCAGAAGAAAGACCTGGTGATCTACTTCTGAAAAATCAGCCATTGAAAACCCTATGGAACACAGTTTTATTCTAACACAGACGGGGTTGCCATGAGTCATAATAAATTCCATGTCACTGTTTGTTTTTTTCTTCCATGTTACTGATGAGGTAACAGGCTTAGAGAGGTTTAGGCAACTTACTCAAGGTCACACAGCTAGTAAAAGAGCTGGGCTTTGGACAAGGTAATTGGGCTCAAGGCCAAACTCCAAATTAATTTGCCTCTCAAATTAAATGAAAGAAAATGATTTTTTTTCAGACTACTTGTGCAAGAGCAGAATGAGTCTTTTCCTGAACATTTAGTTAGAAATCTTATTGCTTCACAAACAAAGGTTATCTGCTTCTTATTCCTGACAAACCAAAAACCAAACCAGTTGCCATCGAGTCAATTCTGACTTATAGCAACCTCATGTGTGTCAGAGTAGAACTGTACCCCAAAGGGTTTTCAGGATTGTGATCTTTTGGAAGCATATTGCTGGCTTTTCCTTCGAGGTGCCTCTGGGTGGGTTCAAATCTCTTAGTAGTTGAGCGCTTAACTGTTTGCACCACCCAGGGTCTCCCTCATTCCTGATAATCTAACAGTAAATGGGAAGACGGGACTCTGCTTTTTTTTTTTTTTTTTTTAATAACTCTTCCTGTTTATTTCTGGCCTGAACCTTGACGATAACATAAAAAGCTCACGATTGCCCCACAGGGTTTGGACACAGTTTTGTATTGAGTGCTTCCATAATGAGCACAAGAGTAGTATTTCCTGTTTTCTTCTAAGAAAACAATTCACTTGTGTAAGGAAGACACCCTGAGGACAAGTTTTATATCTCCACAACATCAGTCTTCCAAATTATTCAACCACCATTCGAAGTTCCCATCACTTTGAGAATAAAATATTCTTTTCTCTTATACTAGAGGAAATCCTACTACAATAGGCCAGGCTCTGCTCAGGCGTACCATTACTCCAAGACTTGTAGTAAAACAACGAGACTCCAGAGTTTCCAAACGCCTGTGTATTTACCTAGATGATCACCTTTCTACAAATTAAACTGCTGAAGTTCTTCTGTCTTGGGTGCAATGAACAATGCAATGTAACTGGTTTTGAATTCACTTTTGAGTCAATTAAATGTTTTGTTTAAGACATGGCAGTAAAATATAAACGGAAGATACCGAGGAGGCATGAACCAGATAATCCTTTAAGAGAGTGCCAGGAGAGACAACAAAAACTGGGGATGTTGCCGTAGTTACCAGGACACACAGCCTGGAATTTCAATGTCAGTAAGATATTGAAAATGTGCCAAAATAAGCTGTGAAGTCTGGGGTCATTCTCTCCTCTGTATTTTAATTAGTGGCATCTTGGCCTTTGGAAACAAGCCAGAATGAACAAAAGTGTCTTCATTCTGCCTGTTGGCAGCACTATCTCCTTCTAAGGCCCTCTGGAGCCTTTGCTGCTTATCAGCTTAATTAGAGACACAGGTGCCTTCTAAAATGGAGCTATTTTCCTAATTAGGGAATTTACCAGACCTGTCCATCATTCATGGAGCCCACCACCATCGGTAACGCAGGAAAACCATGGTTCTAGCTGACCCACACCACTTTCACTAGTTCTCCATGACCCAAGGGAGCTATTTTTGTCTAGTGAGTACAAATCTTACAGTCGCTTATCAGTATATTTCAGCTGAGCATTTAAAAGTAACATGCAAATATGTATAGTAAGCTGATCAAAGGGATCACAACCACAAAACGTTATCCAGATATTCATAGATGAATAACTAAAGAAACAAAGAAAAAGAGAGAAACAACTCCCATCGGTAATAGGGCTTAAACATAAGTTAAAAATTGGGCCTAAATAAAAATTGGGCTTCAAGACCACAATGATGTAAATTTATTGTGTCTCCCATTCTATTTTCTTTGACTGTTTGATTTTCTCATATAAAAGTTTGTGGGGCTCTGACAAGTTTACTCTCTCTACCAGCTGCTGCATAAATTATGAAAGAGGTATTGGATAGAAGCATAATTAGAAAGAAGGATGACACAGGTGAAGTAGCAAATGGGGTTAATAGTATGTTAACTTTTAAAAATGCAATAGAAATTAGTGGGCCCAGCGAACTGCAAGTATAGGGACGTATATCTGTAGTACATATGTATCTGTAGTAAATGAGTGAAAAATATATGATACTTTGCATTTTCATGTCTATTCAGTATGGCTTATTTCTTCCATTCAGATCCATTTATGGACCCTTTATTTTGTATACACATAGTTCCACAGAAAGAGACCAAGTTCAGTCATTGTCTTTCTTCTACAACATCAGTAGGTCATACCTTAAAATGCAGCCTCAGAGCAGATGAGTTCCATAAAGGGCTTTGTGTGTGATTCTCACAAATGGATGAATGAACGTCTCATATATTATCTTGACTCAGAGTTTTTCAGGTTTAAGAACTATATGTGTGTATCATGATAACACATTGTAAAGCACATATATTTTGTGCATATTCAAGTACATTCTATCATAAAATGTACTCAATATATCAAAATAATCCAAGAGAGAATGCAAAATGATACAACCATTTTGGAAAATGATATGGCACTTCGTTAGAAAGCTAGAAATAGAAACACCATATGATCCAGCAATCCCACTCCTAGGAATATATCCTAGAGAAATAAGAATTTTCACACAAATAGACATATGCACACCCATGTTCATTAAAGCATTGTTCACAAGAGCAAAAAGATGGGAACAACCTAGATGCCTATCAACAGGTGAATGGATAAACAAACCATGGTACTTACACACAATGGAGTATTACACAATGCTAAAGAACAATGATGAATCTGCGAAGCGTCTCATAACATGGATGAATCTGTAGGGCATTATGATGAGTGAAATAAGTCAATTACAAAAGGACAAATATTGTATGAGACCACTACTGTAAAAACTCATGAAAAGTTTACACACAAAAAGAAACAATCTTTGATGGTTACGAGGGAGGGGAGGGGTGGGGATGGAAAAACACTGAATAGACAATAGGTAAGTGGTAACTTTGATAGAGGGTAAGATAGTATACAATGCTAGGAAAGCCAACACAACTTGTACAAGGCAAGGTCATGGAAGCTCCATAGACACATCCAAATTCCCTGAGGGACTGAATTGCTGGGCTGAGGGCTGGGGGGACCATGGTCTTGGGGAACATCTAGTTCAATTGGCATAACATAGTTTATAAAAAAAATGTTCTATATCCTACTTTGGTAAGTAGCATCTGGGGTCTTAAAAGCCTCTGAGCAGCCATCTAAGATACTCCACTGGTCTTACCCCTTCTAGAGCAAGGAAGAATGAAGAAAACTAAAGATACAAGGGAAAGATTAGTCCAAAGGACTAATGAACCACAACTACCATGGCCTCCACCAGACTGAGTCCAGCACAACTAGATGGTGCTTGGCTACCATCACTGACTGCTCTGACAGGGATCACAATAGAGGGTCCCAGACAGAGCTGGAGAAAAATGTAGAACAAAATTCTAATTCACAAGAAAAGACCAGACTTACTGGTCTGACAGAGACTGGAGAAACCCCAAGAGTATGGCCTCCAGACACCCTTTTAGCTCAGTAATGAAGTCATTCTCGAGGTTCACCCTTCAGCCAAAGATTAGACAGGCCCATAAAACAAAATGAGACTAAAGGGGCACAACAGCCCAGGGGCAAGGACTAGAAGGCAGGAGGGGACAGGAAATCTGATAACAGGGAACCCAAGGTCAAGAAGGGAGAGTGTTGACATGTCATGGGGTTGTTAACCAATGTCATAAAACAACATGAGTACTAACTGTTTAATGAGAAACTAGTTTGTTCTGTAAACCTTTATCTAAAGTACAATAAAAAAAAAAGAGGAAAAAAATACACAAGAGACTCAATTGAAATTCTTTTCATAAAATAATATATAAGGAAAATATCTACAAAGTATTTAGGAGGACAAATGTTAATTCTATAAAATTAATAAAGAATGCTTGCTGTTGTTGCTAGGCGCCATCAAGTCAGTTCTGACTCATAGTGACCCTATGTACAACCGAACAAAACACTGCCCGGTCCTGCACCATCCTCACAATCATTATGCTTGAGCCCATTGTTGCAGCCACTGTGACAATCCATCTCGTTAAAGGTCTTCCTCTTCTTCACTGACCCCCTACTTTACCAAGCATGATGTCCTTCTCCAGGGACTGATCCCTCCTGATAATATGTCTAAAGTATGTGAAACACAGTCTTGCCATCTTTGCTTCTAAGGAGTGTTCTGGTTGTATTTCTTCCAAGACAGACCTGTTCATTTTTTAGCAGTCCATGGTATATTCAATATTCTTAGCCAACACCACAATTCAAAGGCATCAATTCTTCTTCAGTCTTCCTTATTCATTGTCCAGCTTTTGCATGCATATGAGGCAATCGAAAACATCATGGCTTGCGTCAGACGCACCTTAGTCTTCAAGGTGACATCCTTGCTTTTCAACACTCTTAAGAGGTCCTTTACAGCAGATATGCCCAAAAGAATATGTCTTTTGATTTCTTCACTGTGGCTTCCATGGGCATTGGTTGTGGATCCAAGTAAAATGAAATCCTTGACAACTTCAATCTTTTCTCTGTTTATCATGATGTTGCTTATTGGTACAGTTGTGAGGATTTTTGTTTCTTTAGGTTGAGTTGTAATCCATACTGAACGCTGTAGTCTTTGAACTTCATTAGTAAGTGCTTCAAGTCATCTTCACAAGGTTGTATCATCTGCATATCACAGGTTGTTAATGAGTCTTCCTCCAATCCTGATGCTGCGTTCTTCTTCATATAGTCCAGCTTCTAGGATTATTTGCTCAGCATACAGATTGAATAAATATGGTGAAAGGATACAACCCTGATGCACACTTTTCCTGACTTTAAACCGTGCAATATCCCCTTGATCTGTGCAAATGACTGCCTCTTGATCTATGTACAATTAAGTGCTCTGGAATTCCCATTCTTCAAAATATTATCCATAGTTTGCTATGATCCACACAGTCGAATGCCTTTGCATAGTCAATAAAACACAGGTAAACATCTTTCTGGTATCCTCTGTTTTCAGCCAGGTTCCATCTGACATCAGCAATGATATCCCTGGTTCCACATCCTCTTCTGAATCCAGCTTGAATTTCTGGCAGCTCCCTGTTGATATACTGCTGCAGCCACTTTTGAATGATCTTCAGCAAAATTTTACTTGCATGTGATATTAATGAAATTGTGTGATAATTTCCACATTTGGTTGGGTCACTTTTCTTGGGCGTAGGCATAAATATGGATCTCTTCAAGTCTGATGGCCAGGTAGCTCTCTTCTAAATTTCTTAACATAGCCAAGTGAGCACTTCCAGCACTGCATCTGTTTGTTGAAACATCTCAATTGGTATTCTGTCAATTCCTGGAGCCTTGCTGCTCGCCAGTGCCTTCAGCGCAGCTTGGACTTCTTCCTTCAGTACTATCGGTTCCTGATCATATGCTACCTCCTAAAATGGTTGAACATCAACAAATTTTTTTTGGTACAGTGACTCTGTGTAGCCCTTCCATCTTCTTTTGATGCTTCCTGTGTCGTTTGATATTTTCCCCGTAGAATCCTTCAATATTGCAACTCGAGGCTTGAATTTTTGTTTCGGTTCTTTCAGCTTGAGAAATGCTGAGTGTGTTCTTCCCTTTTGATTTTCTATCTCCAGGTCTTTGCGCATGTCATTTTGATACTTTACTTTGTCTTCCAGAGCCATCCTTTGAAATTTTCTGTTCTGCCCTTTTACTTCGTCATTTCTTCCTTTTGCTTTAGCTACTCGACGTTCAAGAGCAAGTTTCAGAGTCTCCTCTGACATCCATTTCAGTCTTTTCTTTCTATCCTGTCTTTTTAATGACTTCTTGCTTTCTTCATGTATTCTGTCCTTGATGTCATTCCACAACTTGTCTGGTCTTCATTCATTAGTATTCAACCTGTCAAATCTATTCTTGAGATGCTCTCCATATTCAGGTGGGATATACTCAGGGTTGTACTTTGGCTCTCATGGACTTGTTCTAATTTTCTTCAGTTTCAACTTGAATTTGCATATTAGCAATTGATGCTCTGTTCTGCAGTCAGCCCCTGGCCTTGTTCTGACTGATGATATTGAGCTTTTCCATCGTCTCTTTCTACAGATGTAGTTGATTTGATTCCTGTGTATTCAGTCTGGTGAGATCCATGTGTATAGTCGCTGTTTATGTTGGCGAAAAAAGGTATTTGCAATGAAGAAGTTATTGGTCTTGCAAAATTCTATCATGGGATCTCCAGCATCGTTTCTACTACCAAGGCCATATTTTCCAACTATGGATCCTTCTTCTTTGCTTCTAACTTTCACATTCCAGTTACCAGTAATTATCAATGCATCCT
Organism: Trichechus manatus latirostris; assembly: GCF_000243295.1. Lineage (NCBI taxonomy): Eukaryota > Metazoa > Chordata > Mammalia > Sirenia > Trichechidae > Trichechus > Trichechus manatus. The sequence continues at coordinate 3,163,880 of NW_004444018.1, forward strand.
GATTGCATGTTTGATCAATTTCAGACTGCAGAAATTGGTAAAAATCTTCAATTTCTTCATCTGTGGCCTTTGTGGTTAGCGCATACCTTTGAATAACAGTCGTATTAACTGGTCTTCCTTGTAGGCATATGTATATTATTCTATCACTGACAGCATTATACTTCAGGATAGATCTTGAAATGTTCTTTTTGACAATGAATGCAATGCCATTCCTCTGCTAGTTGTCATTCCCGCTTAGTGGACCATATGATTGTCCAATTCAAAATGGCCAATACCAGTCCATTTCAGTTCACTAATGCCTAGGATATCAATGTTTTTGTGTTCCATTTCATTTTTGATGATTTCCAATTTTCCTAGATTCGCACTTCATACATTCCACGTTCTGATTATTAATGGATGTTTGCAGCTGTTTCTTGTCAGTTTGAGTCGTGCCACATCAGCAAATGAAGTTCCCAAAAGCTTGACTCTATCCATGTCATTAAGGTCAACTCTACTTTGAGGAGGCAGCTCTTCCCCAGTCGTCTTTTGAGTGCCTTCCAACCTGAGGGCTCATCTTCTGGCACTATATTAGACAACATTCCCCTGTTATTCATAAGGTTTTCACTGGCTCATTTTTTTCAGAAGTAGACCACCAGGCCCTTCTTCCTAGTCTTTCTCAGTCTGGAAGCTCAGCTGAAACCTGTCCACCATGGGTGACCCTGCTGGTGTTTGAATACCGGTAGCATAGCTCCCAGCATCACAGCAACACGCAAGCCCCTACAGTATGACAAACTGACAGACATGTGGGGGAAAGAATGCTTACAAATCTATAAAAGAAGATATATGTCTCAATAGTAAAAAAGGCACACACAGAAGAAATGCAAAACTCCATTAAGAATATATTTTTTAAAAACTAATGTCAAGAATCATCAGCAAATGGACAGAGAATTCTGGGAAAATGGCAGTGTAAACAAACCATCATTCTGACCCTCCCCCACAAATCAAAAAGACATATAACAAGGAAAGGGTTCTGGGCTTTGAGGAACTTTGAATCAGAGTGCAGAGGAAAGCAGCAGAGAACTACAGACAGACAAGAATCAACATATCAGTGGGTCGCATATATTAGTGCTGAGGACTGCTGACTGAGGCCGCTGTGTGCTAGGAAGCAGGTATCTTGAGTGGAGGCTACACCCAGAGCCAACATACTATGGGATGGTCTCTGACAGCAACAAGGCAGACCTCCCTGGGCATCTGTTCCTAGTGTGAATACCTCTCCCCCAACTGGTAACTGTCAGCTGGTAGACTGACAGGAACTCCTACAGAAGGTCCTCTGCAGTGGAGTCAGGAGGTGGGTCACCTAAGTGGAGATTCCTTTCCTAGCATAGGGCCAATGGGTCTCTGAAACCAACAAGACAGATCTCTTGGAGGTCCTTCTGGGGAGTGCCAGCCCCCTCCCAGAATGGAGAAAAGTCTGCCTGTGCTTCCCCTGATTGCCAGCTCAGACCAGAGCATGGAAGGAAACCTTGGGCAAAACAGGAGGGCAACACCCAGGCCTAAAGGGGACTTGCTGAGTGTGGGTTTTCTAACTAGAAACATGATTGCAGAAACAGAGAAAGGAAGGAAATAATAACCAGGGAGAAGGAATTGTGCCCCCTGGTGGACAGATGATTCATACATGATATCTTGCCTGAGTTGTGGTGTCCGTTGGTGGACAGACTGACCACAGCATATTTTATGATTTATTTGGGAGAAACTGAAAGCTGAAAAGTGAGATCTGGAACTTTTGAATCCCAGTTAAAACAGGAAGGGAGAAGGAGCTATCACAGACAAAGAGAGGAAATGGTAGGCAAAGGTCAAATGCTCCGTTCACCTAAGAGTTTCTTGCAGAAAGGAGTGCAGGAAAAATAAATACTGGGGAAAAGCAAGAAATTTAACATCCTCAAAAATTCCAGTGCCCCAACAAAAAATCACTATACACACAAAGAATAGAGAAATAATGGCCTATCCAAATGAACATGACAAAGGGAGTGAAAGTACATCTAGAGATGAGCAAATAATGAAAAAAAAAGGAAGGATATAATACAACAACATTAAACATACTTAAAGAACTAAGGGAAAACATAAACAAAGAGCTAAAAGAAATAAGTAAAACAATGCAAGAACAAAATGAGGATCTAAAAAAAGATATATTGCAACTGAAAGGGACAATAACTGAAATGAAAAACACAATAGAAAGACTTACCAGCAGATTTAATCAGGCAGAAGAAAGAATCAGTGAATTAGAGGACAAGATATTTAAAATTACAGACACTGAAGAGCAACAAGAACGGAAGTTCAATAAGGCCAAGCATAATTTAATGAATTTTGTGACAACAAGAAGCAATAAACATCATGGGAATTCCAGAAGGAGATGAGAGAAAGAAAGGGACAGAAAGAATAGTTGAATAAATAATAACAGAAAATTTCCCCAATCTAAAGGACATGAATCTATAAATCCAAGAAGCTCAAACAATGCCAAGTGGGATAAACTCAAAGAGATCTACGCCAAGACACATCATAGTTAGGGTCTCAAAAATTACAGATAAAGAGAGAATCCTGAAAGCAGTGAGAGAGAAGCAAACAGTCAGATACAAAGGATCCCCAATCAGATTAAGTGCCAATTTTACCTCAGAAACATTGGATGCCAGAAGGCAATGGAATAATATATCTAAAGTGCTGAAAAAAGAAAAAAAAACTGTCAACCAAGAATACTATAAATAGTAGTAGAATTACTATATGGGGAATATAGTAGTAGAATTACTATATGACCCAGTAATTCCACTCCTAGATAAATAGCCAGAATACTTGAAAGCAAGGATTCAAACAAATACTTGTACACCAATGTTCAATGCAGCATTATTTACAATAACCAAAAGATGAAAATAACCTAAGTATCTGTCTTAGTCATCTAGTTCTGCTATAACAGAAATACCACAAGTGGATGGTTTTAACAAAGAGAAGTTTATTTCCTTACAGTAAAGTAGGCTAAAAGTCCAAATTCAGGGTGTCAGCTCCAAGGGAAGGCTTTCTCTCTCTCAGCCTTCTCATCAGTGCTCCCCCAGACTAGGAGCTTCTCGGCGCAGGGACCCCAGTCCAAAGGACGCGCTCTGCTCCTGGCACTGCTTTCTTGATGGTATGAGGTCCCCAATTCTCTGCTTGCTTCCCTTTCCTTTTATCTCTTGAGAGATAAAAGGTGGTGCAGGCCACAACCCAGGGAAACTCCCTTTACATTGAATCAGGGATGTGACCTGGGTAAGAGTGGTGTTACAATCCCACCCTAATCCTCTTTAACATAAAATTACAATCACAAAATGGAGGCCAACCACACAATTCTGGGAATCATGGCCCAACCAAATTGATACACACATTTTTGGGGGGACATAATTCAAACCATGACATTCCACCCTTTGGCCCCCCAAAAATCAGATCCTTGCAACATGGAAAACATATTCACCCCATCATATCATAGCAAAAGTCTTAACTCCAAGTCCAAAATCCAAAAATTCCTCTTCATCTGTGAAACCTAGAATACAAGTTATTTGCTTCCAAAGGTACAATGGCAGAACAGGCACAAGCTAGACATTTTCATTACAAACGGGAGAAACTAGAAGAAAAGAAGTGATAACAGGCACCAAGCAAGTCAGCAGAACACATTACATTAGCCCTCAAGGCTTTGAAAATAATCCTCTGTTCTCTGAGACAATTTACACAATGGCCCTGCCCTCCAGACTCTAGGTATTGGCCACAGTCTCTGGATTTTGAGTGGAGGCCCCTCGGCTCTGGGCTTCAGCTCCACCTTCCAGGCCCACTGGGACAGCAACTCTGCTCATGTGGCTTTAGGCGCACCATTCTCCTACTCCATCGGAGTGACAAGTCTACCCTTAGAAACACCAGAGGCTATGGCTCCACCCTTTGAAACCCCTGAGGTCATTGCCATACCTTTTGAGACCGAGGCAGCTCAACTTCTTGTGTCCCTTGTCTCTTCAGCTTGTTTTCTGGTTTCTTGGCCTCTCAGCTCCTCGGGCCTCACACCCACATCTGCCCTGCTGGGGCAAGTGTTCCAAAGCTCTGTAGCTCCACCACTAAGTGCCCGGAGGTACCCCACCCTGCCAGAAAGCCTCGTGCACACAGGCAGTCAGCTCTCTCGCTCCGTGGGTCGGCTCCAGTGCCATCTCGCACTGTTCTCCTGGTTCTCTGCTGTTGGTTCTCTGCCACTGCCACTTCTCTGCCACTGCAGGTTCTCTGCTGTTGCTGACTCTCTTCCACTGCCGCTTCTCCATCCATTCACAGTTTCAAAACTGCTTCCACATTTTAGGTATCTGTTAGAGCAGCACCCCACTCTCTCGGTACCAAATTCTGTCTTAGTCATCTAGTGCTGCTATAACAGAAATACCACAAGTGGATGGTTTTAACAAAGAGGAGTTTATTTCCTTACAGTAAAGTAGGCTAAAAGTTCAATTTCAGGGTGTCAGCTCCAAGGGAAGGCTTTCTCTGTCTTGGCCTTCTCATCAGTGTTCCCCCAGACTAGGAGCTTCTCGGCACAGGGACCCCTGTCCAAAGGATGCTCTCTGCTCCTGGCACTGCTTTCTCGATGGTATGAGGTCAGTATCCATCAACAAATGAATGGATTAACAAAATGTGGTATATACATACAATGGAATAAAGATAAATGAAGTTCTTATACATACTACCACATGGATAAACATTGAAAACATTGTTTAGTTGAAGTAAGTCAGACTCAAAAGAACAAACATTGCATTATCATAATTATAAGAAATATATAGAATAGGCATATGCAGAGAGTCCAAAGTGTATTAGTGGTTACCAGAGGGTAGGGAGGAGGAGGGAATGAGGACTTATTTCTTACAGGTTACTGAATTTCAGTCTGGGTGATGAAAAACTTTTGGAAATAGATAACAGTGATGGTAGCACAAAACGGTGAATGTGATTAATGTCACTGAATTGTATTTCAAAATGGTTAAAGTGACAAATGCTTTGTTATATATATTTTACCAAAATAATTTTTTTTTTTTAACTCACACTGTGGGATCATTGGCTCTCACTTGAACTTCCATTTCCTTTTTTCTGCCCATTTAAATCTCACCAGTCCAAGGACTATCTGAGGTTGAACCCTCTTCCAAGAAGGCACTTTCCAATCTTAAAGCTATATCTAGTTTTTTTTCTTGAAAGCATGTGTATGCCATTTAGATTTTGTAGGTGTATGTGACGAATTTTTCTAAATTAGATGATAAGCGCCTCAAGGGAAGACTTTGTTTTGGATATGTTTTCTATCCTCACTGCAACAGCTTACCAAAAGTATAGATGGAAGATGAAAGGTATATACAGATTCACTGTACCAAAAATAATTGGTCGACATTCAACCATTTCAGGAGGTAACATACGATGAAGATCCAATGACACTGAAGGAAAAAGTGCAGCCTGCACTGAAGGCATTGGCGAAAAGCAAAACTCCAGGATTGACAGAATACCAGTTGAGATATTTCAACAAACAGATGTAGTGCTGGAGGTGCTCACTCATCTATGCCAAGAAATTTGGAAGACAGCTACCTGGCCAACTGACTGGAAGAGATCCATGTTTGTGCCTGTTCCAAAAAGGTGATCCAGCATCCGAAGAAAGGTTGTTGCAGCCCCTTACACGGGGCACCATCTGTCACAGTGGCGGTGAATGTCGGATGGTGGAGACAGTAACCAAACACAACTCTTACAGAGAAGTGGGGCCAGGAAGGTCACTCTGAGGAGTCGACCCCGGCTTCAGTCCCAGGAGTTTATTTATAGTCAATACAGCAAGCAGTGAAGCAAATAACAGAACAATGGGCTTTGGGTGAATAACAATAAGTTTCAGGTGAGGGAGAAGGAATTCAGGTAAACAAGCCAATCAGACAATAGGTTTGGGAAAACAAGTCGTGCCTAATCTCTTTCTTATCGCTGACAGGTGTCCAGCATGATGTGTACAGCATAAAGGCCTGTGGGAGCTGCAGTTGTCAATAGTGCAGCCATGTTTAAATGGCATATATCCCCACATTTCCCCCCTTTTGTTTAATTAATGAAATAAGAATCAAGAGGGTTTCTACTGGTCCAACAAATGCCCGTTAGGGTAAAGTAAAATCTGGCTAGCAGGGCCTGGCTGATGTGTAGAGAATTTTTGTGAGTCCTTGTGAGCCCATCTTCAGCTGGGACACACTCCATATGTTTAAGGAGGAGAAGTAGCATAGCAATGAGTAATACCTGGACTTAGTTGGGCTCCTAGATGGCGGCCATGGCAGGCTCTTTAAACTCACGGTGCTGGTTTTCCACCGGATACCATCTGGTTCTTCACCAGGGTACTAAATTAGAGCAAGGCTCTTATGAATCGCAGTGTTGAAGTGGACTCACTGTGCAGCAACAATTTAGCTTAAAGGGCAAACACTCGGAACAGGGTCAGCACAAGGGAAATATTTTTAAACCCCTGCATTGAACACATCCCGATTGTTGGACCAATGGGTTTCTTCCGACTCTCATTTTGTAAGCTAAACACTATCTTTTAACATTCAATAAGATTATTATTCTTAAAGGTTCAAAGATTCATTAATCAAACAAAAAATGATTTACATAAATTCACTATCAATTGAAAAGGAATTATCTAAATTAGAACTCTATCTATACAGAAGCATCTAATCTAGAAGAAGCAGAAAATATAGAGGGATTTACACATAATAAATTTTCATTGGAGACTTACTGATTAACAAATTACTGATTAACAAGATAATATAGGATGACTGTTGAGAATTGATTGTCACAAGGGAAACCATAGCTAGAAACAGGTTTTCAGGTGTAAGTAGGGCACCTGTAGTTGAGAGGATATGCTCAGCTTTGGAGAAGAGGGCTTTCAGACCTCCCCATGTTACCGGTATTGCAGATTTCCGTTGTTCAGTGTCCATCCCTGGAGGAAGGGGTGATTTCAGGTCGGATGGCAGCCCTTCAGTGTTCATCCCCGTTGTAGCTCTGGAGTCGGGTTGGATGGCGGCCACCAAAGGGGTAATGGCGGCGGTTCAGAGAAGGAAAGGGGCGAAGGTGCAGGGCAGAGTGTGCTGGCGCATGGGGGAACTGCAGCGTGGGGCGCGTCTGGGACCCCTAGTCATGGCCAGAGCGCAGAGCCCACTCTCACCTGCCCAGAGCCTCCAGGCAGGGCCGTCCCGGGTGGCGACACCCCAGGCGACCGGGCTGGTGAGCCCGGGTAGCGGCAACCCAGGACTGGGCTCGGAGCACCGTGGGAGGGATGGTGGCGGCAGTTCCCACCGGAAGGGTGGTGGCTGTCGCTGGGTCATGATATGGTTTTACTAATCAGGCGGGAATCCAAAATGGACCTGTGGGAGACAAAACAGCCACATACCCTCACCCCCAGGTTAGTAATTCTACAGGTCCTTGCCAGACAGAGGGATTTTGAGGATCTTTATAGAGGACCTGTGGGTGAGGTCGGTGTCAGAGAGGATAAAATGTCGTTCTGCAGCGGTATGACCATCTTTAGCAACCGATAAAAAGTTACAAGTAAAGAGAGCTTTGGCAAGTCTTTCATTCTGGTCAAATAGTCTAGACCCATCATCTCCCCTTTTTGTTTATTTAAAAGCTGTTTGAGAGTATGATGGGCATGCTCAATTATGGCTTGCCCTTGAGGGTTATAAGGAATGCCAGTGGTATGAAGAATATCCTGAGTGGCACAAAATTGTTGAAATTTAGCAGAAGTATATGTAGGACCATTATCAGTTTTAAGGCTTGGGGACATCCCATAGTTGCAATGGCTTGGGTGAAATGACAACAGGCATGAGTAGAACGTTCTCCAGAAAGGGCTGTAGCATAGAGAAACCCAGAATATATTAGCCCAATGAAAGCCTTTACCACAGTGGGGACAGTTTTGGGCTGGAAGTTTAGTGTTGGCATTTTTGTTTTTTAAACTGTGACAGTCTTTCTTAAAACGTCCAGGTTTACTGCACCCAAAACAGGTGGCAGTGGATGGATGGAGAGCTGCTGCTAGTACTTGTGCTTTGTGAGTCTCTGTGCCAACATTTTGGCATGCTCTAATCATTTCAGCTAGATTAAGATTCTGTGCCTTTAAGGGAGCTAAAACAGCCCAACAGTCGGCAGTAGCATTTTCATAAGCAAGTTGGAGACAAAGAACTTCAGCTGCTTGTTGGTTATCTACCTGTCGGGAAATGGCCATTTGGAGATGATTGATAAAGTCAATGTAAGGCTCGTTTGCCACTTGACGAATAGTGGTGAATGAGCCGGTGGGATCCTGGAATCAGGGATTTTACTCCAGGCTTTGGCAGCAGCATCGGAGGCTTGACTGAATGCTTGCCTATTCATCTGACTCTGAGCCTGGGGAGTGGAATAGGTCCCAGTACCCGAGAGCATGTCAACACTAACAGGGATGTTATGATTTAAATTGTCCATAGCATAAAAGCTACAATGTTCCTTATATTATTGATTCCAAACACTAAATTGGGCAGGAGTTAAGACTGTTCACATCAAAACATTCCAATCCCAGGGGGTCATCTCACATCCTTGTGCTAGACCTTCTACTATTCCTTTTGTAAAGGAACTCTGTAAACCATTTTCTGCTATACTCTTATGAAGTTCTTTAAAAACTTGAAAAGGAAGGCCATCATGACGGGGTTGTCCTGATCCCCAAAGGACAGGATAGGCAGAAAGCCATTCTTTCTCATAGCCTTCTCACAAACACCTCTCCATAAGAGACTCATGTCATGAGGAATCAGTCTCAGGAGGCGTGGAAGGGGGAGGGTCATAAATATTTTCTTTACTAGCAGAGGGAACTGAAGGAGCTGCCTATAAGGGCTGCAGGGCAAGGCGACAGTGATGCCAAGCAATATGAACTGCAGCTGGGATGTTGATGTCACGAATGATGTTACCAATACATTCCCATGCTTCTACATCAAGGTTTCCCTGCAAGGGATACCAAGGACAGGCAGACTCAATTAAAAGCAGAGTTGGGTAAGAGCTTCTTCTGACACCTTAAGCTTAGAGGCCTTTAACAATCCTAACAACGGGGTTTTGTGTTGATGCTGTTCAGAAGAAAGAGAATTCCCCATAGCGAGAAGGAATAGGAAAATGAAGGAAAGAATGATAGGAAAGTTCCTGGCCCAAAGCCTGAAATCCCTTGAGGGAGCGTATGAGAAAGCCCTGCCGCTCCCAGGGCTATAGCAGCCTGAGATGAGAACGTCCAGGAAAGTTCTGCCTGCGGAAAAGCCCTGCCACTCCCGGCGCTGTAAGAGCAGCCCAAAATGGACGCGTCCTGTACTTACCACCTTCAGGGATTGAGTGTAAGGATGTCTAAAGCACCCTCACATGGGACACCATCTGTCGCAGCCCCTCACATGGGGCACCATCTGTCGCAGCAGCGGTGAATGTCGGGACGGCGGAGACAGTAACCAAACACAACTCTTACAGAGAAGTGGGGCCAGGAAGGTCACTCTGAGGAGTCGACCCCTGGCTTCAGTCCCAGGAGTTTATTTATAGTCAATACAGCAAGCAGTGAAGCAAATAACAGAACAATGGGCTTTGGGTGAATAACAATAAGTTTCGGGCAAGGGAGAAGGAATTCAGGTAAACAAGCCAATCAGTAAGGGGACAGTAGGTTTGGGAAAACAAGTCGTGACAAGTCTCAACATGTGCAGCATAGAGGCCTGTGGGGGCTGCAGTTGTCAATAGTGCAGCCATGTTTAAATGGCATACATCCCCACAAAAGGTGATCCAACAGAATGCAGAAATTATCGAACAGTATCATTAATATCACACGCAGGTAAAATTTTGCTGAAGATAATTCAAAAATAGTTGCAGCAGTGCTTTGACAGGGAACTGTCAGCAATTCAAGCCAGATTCAGAAGAGGACAGGGAACAAGGGATATCATTGCTGACGTCAGATGGATCTTGGCTGATAGCAAATAATATCAGAAAGATGTTTATTGACTATGCAAATGCATTCATAACAAATTACGGATACCATTTCAAAGAATGGGAATTCCAGAACACTTAATTTTGCTCATGTGGAACCTGTACATAGACCAAGAGGCAGTCATTCAAACAGAACAATGGGATATTCCATAGTTTAAAATAAAAAAAGGTGTGTATCAGGGTTGTGTCCTTTCACCATACTTATTCAATCTGTATGCTGAGCAAATAATCCGAGAAGCTGGACTATATGAAGAACATGGCAACAGGATTGGAGGAAGACTCATTAACAACTGGTGATATGCAGATGACATAACCTTGCTTGATGAAAGAGAAGACGACTTGATGTACTTACTGATGAAGATCAAAGACTATACCCTGCAGTATGGATTACACCTCAACATAAAGAAAACAAAAATCCTCACAATGAGACCAAAAAGCAACATCATGATAAACAGAGAAAATACTAAAGTTGTAAAGGATTTCATTTTACTTGGATCCGTAATCAACACTCGTGGAAGCACAGTCAAGAAATCAAATGACGTATTGCACTGGTGTTGAAAAGAAAATATGTCACTCTGAGGACTAAGGTGTGCCCAACCCAAACCATGATATTTTCAATCACCTCGTATGCATGGAAAAGCTGGAACATGAATAAGGAAGACAGAAGAAGAATTGATGCCTTTGAATTACGGTGTTGGTGAAGAATATTAAATATATCATGGACTTACAGAAGAATAAACAAATCTGCCTTGGAAGAAGTACAGCCAGAATGCTACTTGAAAGTAAGGACGGTGAGACTTCATCTCATATACTTTGGACATGTTATCAGGAGGGACCAGTCCCTGGAGAAAGACATCGTGCTTGGTAAGGTGGTGAGGGTCAGCAAAAAAGAGGAAGACCCTCAACAAGATGGACTGACACAGTGGATGCAACAGTGGGCTCAAAATGCAGCAATGATTGTGAGAACGGTGCAGAACCGGGCAGAGTTTCATTCTGTTGTACATAGGGTGGCTATGAGTTGGAACAGACTTGACAGCACCTAACAACATAGATTTACACTCTGCCTATTAAATCAAACGACAGGAGCCCCACTGCTGCTTCTATTACAGGAGCACTCAGCTTTGTGAGTTCAGAGAATAAAGACTTAACCACAAAGCAGTCTTTTATTTAAATTTTTAAAAACATATACATCAATAAGAACAAATAGCTAAGAGAATACCACTTAATGTTTTCTAGGAAAATAAAATTGCTTCCAGTAAACCAGTGCCATCATCATGCTTTCTCACTTTGCTTCAAAGTAAAAATAGCAATAGTAATAATACCAAGAGGCTGGGAGTCCACTGATGACATATAATCATTAGAAAGTTTATCTCTAAATTTAGTTATTCTAAACTATTATTATCATTTTACAGATGCAAAATCTCAGTTTACATGAGATAAAATAATGTAAGCATCATTAAAAAATGATGTAGCAAAACTTCAAACGTAGTAATGTGCTTGTGACTCTTAGCACTGCACACATTCCAAACCAAGATGCCCTCTATAGTCTTTATTTCATTATTGTCATCTTAAAAAAATTTCATAGGTGTCTTTGGCAAAGAAAATGCTTTAAGCAACCAGCTAAGAATTATTTAGAGCTTACTCACTAATGACCTAGCAGTGTACTAAGTGTTCTGTGTGTTGTGGGGGATGTGAAGGAGTAGAATTAATCTTTTAAAATCTTGGGCCATGTATATAGCAACTTCAACTATTTGGAAAAGATCTAAGAAGAAGATAATAAGAACAAAAATAAAGGTCATAAGTTTATTTCCTTATAATATGACCACTCAGGTCTCAAGAACTTATTTGTTAAAATCTATATCCATAATTTCCACATGGAAAGAAAAAAGTTTTACCCGTATCTCACACCATGTACATGATTAACTCAAAATGGATCCAAACCTAAATATAAGAGCTAAAACCATACAGCTCTTAAGTCACATAACATAAACTGTATAATTTTAAAGTGTACAATAGTTAGAAGTATATTCACATAGTTGGGCAACCATTACCTTATCTAATTCCAGAAACTTTTCATCACCTAAGAGAAACCCTATACTCATTAGTAATCATTCCCCATTCTACACTCCTCCTACCTCCTGGCAGTGACCAATCTGCCTTCTGTCTCTATGGATTTGCCTATTCAGGACACTTCTTATAAACAGAATTATACAATGTGTGGCCTTTTTTGTCTAGGTTCTTCCACTTAGCATAATGCTTTCACAATTCATCCATAATGTAGCATGTAACAGTACTTCATTCCTTTCCATCACTGAATAATATTCCATTGTATGGATATACCACATTTGTTTATCCATTTATCATTTGATATACATTTGAGTCATTTCCATTTTTTAGCTATTGTGAATAATGTTGCTATGAACATTTGTGTACAAGTTGTGTGTGTGTGTGTGTGTGTGTGTGTATGTGTGTGTGAACATCTGTTTTCAGTTCTACTGAGTATATACTTAGGAGTGGAATTGCTGGGTCCAGAAGCTGATAGGTATCAGAATCAGTTGTAATCAATCAACTAATACATGAGAGGTAGCTATGTAGGAGAACAGAACACACTAATAGGGGCAGTCTTGATATCCCAGCTTTGGTGCCACTGCTTAGAACTGAGATATTGAGATCACTTTCCCTCAACAAACCCAGCTAGCTGCAATGGAGATCTGGATACATAAACATCACTGCAGCAAGGAAACCTGCCATACGCTGAACCATGTAGGATGAGTCTTCAGTGTTGCCCCTTGAGGCGGCAGGAAGCAATGACAGTAGTGGACCCACGAGATCCCAGTCTCCTCACTTGGGTGAAGCTGATACACCCTTGCTCCCTGCCCCATTTTAGAATGTGTAAGCCCCCAGGGTTCCAAGAAATTTAATCGAGGAGGCCAACCAAACAGGGTAAAACTGGATCTCCTGTAAATGAGGCAGAAATTACTTAAACAAACAATTTATTAGAAAAGTAAAGAAATATGACCATATTTCCATCCCAAGTTTGTGGGGCGGTTCATACAAGACTATACGTAATATGAAATGTGTATACATTCCTGTTGTCAAACCACTCTCCCCACAGTTGATTAGATAAATATCCCAATTCATTTATCGTGTATTTTCCCTGTTCAAGAATCTAAAGAGATTCCCTTTGACCTATCATATCACAGTCTACATTATAGACTCACAAGGTGCCCATAAAATGATAAACTGAAATAGATAATTAACTTACAATTCCATTGTTTAAAGACACTGGATTAAGAAAGAAAGGAATGAGTGGAAACAACCCCAGTGCCCATAACCAGATGAATGCATAAACAAAATGTGGTACATACATACAATGGAATATTATTCAGGCATAAAGAGAAATGAAGTCCCGATATATACTACAGCATGGATGAAACTTGAAAACATTATGCTGAGTGAAATAAGTCAGACACAAAATGACAAATATTGTATAACCCCACTTATATAAAATATCTAAAATAAGAAAATGCATAGAGATAAAATGTTCTTAGTGGTTACCAGGGGCTGGACAGGGGACGAGTAATGGAGTCATTGTTGAAGGGGTACTGAGTTTCTGTTTGGGGTGATGAAAAACTTTTGGAAATGGATAGTGGTGTGGTAGCACAGTATGGTGAATGCAATTAATGTTACTGAATTGTACATTTAAAAATAGTTAAAATGATTGGACTGGACTGTGGGACATAAAGTGATACTCGTGAGGAGTGTGCCTCTTAGCTCAAGTAGATACAAGAGACTAAACGGGCAGCTTCTGTCCAGAGGTGAAATGGAAGGCAGAGAGGGTTAGGAGTTGGTTGAATGGACATGGGAAATCAGGGGTGGAAAAGAGGAGTGTGCAATTAGGGTCATGTGACAATGTATGTATAAATTTTTGTATGGGAAAAAATTTAAAAAATAGTTAAAATGGCCAACTTTTTGTTATGTATATTTCATCACAATAAAATAAAAGTAAAACACTCAACGAGAACACTCAAAAAAAAAAAAAGAAAGGAATGAGAATTTAAAGGGCAAACCTCTTGAAACACAGTTACACTGAATAGTCGGCAAATCTCCTACCCTCTTTTGCTTATCCCTGTAGAGCTCAGGTCCAGATAGTTGAGCTGGTGGCAGCTTCTTGCCAAAGCACAAATTCCTGCATCTGTCACCTGTCGGCATCCACTCACATCAAGATGCCTGTAGAGTTTAAGCAAAACAGACTAGTAGAGGCTTTTCATAAACTGGCACACCAGTTTCCCCTCTCCTGGCTACCAGAACAAGAGTTGGTGCTATATGGAGAAACATTAACTTCATGTTTAACTAGCTGAGATGACACTTCAATGGAGTTTGCTGTCATAAAGAAGATTTACACCAATGCAATTCAAACCACATTGTGCATTGCCCCAAGTCTCCCTTTCCTAAGCAGAGAAGAGCTCTACCTTCCCCACACCTATCTGATTAAGCACCACGGGCTCTAAGGAGCTAAACTAGTTTAGCCTTCTCTACATTGTCATCAAATGTTCTGATCATAAGAGAGTTATAAAAAGAAGGTATTAAAGATAATATAAACATGATTTCTATGAGCAGAGCTCAAATAAACCTCAAATGTTTTTGCTGCTTTCATTCAAGTATCTGTAAGTGTCAAAATCAAGAAGAAAAGGAGGAAGAATTTTCTAAATGAAAAATGATTTAAGAAGTCATTGGGGAATCTTTACAGGAGCAAGAATAGCTTCAGCTTTTCCCTTACAGAAGAGCACGCATGCAAACACCTACACAAGTTCTAGTGATGATAATGGCCATATTATTATCTTTTATATAATTTATCTCTTTTCCTCTTCAATCTCCAAGGTCACTTTGTGGAGTCAGTTCATAAACCCTCATTCGCTTTGGTTTGCAGTTGTTAGCTGCTGTGGAGTCGGCCCCTGACCCATGGCAACCCCGTGCACGCTAAGCAAAATGCTGCCTGGTCCTGCACCAACCCTGTGATTAGTTGGGGATCAGACCTTTGTGATTCATGGGGTTAGGATCCACTCTGCTCTGGTATGACCTCATTAACATAACCAAAGAAACAGTAATTTCCAAACAGGATCATGACCACAGGCACAGGAGCCAGGACTTCATACATATTTTGGGGGAACCCAATTCAATCCATAACAGTTGGGAAAGTCACTTAATTCCTTTGTGCCTAAGTTTCCCCTGAAAATGGAAATAACTGCTTAACACTTGGAGTTATCATGGTGATTAATATAAGCGAGCTGTGAATGTGCTAATCAAATGGAAGGCAATATTTTTAGAGAGGTGGCATACTGATGGGCTTTCCAGCCATTACCCTTTTCTTCATGCTTTCAGCAATCGTGGTGGTCACTGTTTTGTGCAGTTTTTGATGCTATTAATGCTGTCATTTCCCATGCCAAGTTTTCTTTCATGAGCGAGATTCGCTTGTATTGAGTGTTGCTTAGTTGTTAGTATTCATTCAGTATGGTGGAAAGACTTGCAAGTCAGATGACCTGGTGTCTAATCTCAGTCTTGCCACTATGGCAGTGTGATCTTGGGCAAGTCACAGCATCTTTTTGGGTCTTGATAATGTCATTATTGTTTAAAAGAGTGCTTGGACTAGGAAATTCTTAAGGCTTTCTTCAGCTCAAAAATTTTAAATCTATGATTAATTTGGAAATTATATGACAAATTATTGATCCTATCTAAGTCTTAAGTGCCTCACCTATAGAATGGAGCAATAGCCTTTTTTAGTGGCCACAAGAGTTTTGACATTTCTCCAATTGAAAAGTGAGGTCTATGTGCCTTCTCCCATAAAATTGGGCACACCTGCATTACTTTAATCAACAGAATATAGGAAGTGACATTACATGATGTCCAAAGTAGGTCATACAAGGTGATGCAGCCTCCTCTTGGTTTGCTGGGACACTTATGCTGTAAGTCCTGAGGTGACACATAAGAAATTTCACTATCCTGAGGCTGCCATGATGTGAGGAAGCGCAAACCATAAGGAGAGGCCATGTGTAGCTTCTCTGGTTAACAGTATCAGCTGAGTTCAAAGTTCAGCCATCCCTGTCCAGATGCCAAACATGTGAGTGAAGAGCTTCCAGACAATTCTAGTCCTTGACCATCAAGTCATCCCAGCTTTTAAGTCTTCCCAGTAGAGGCCCCAGACATTGTACAACAGAGACAAGCTGTGCCTTCTATGCTTGTCAAATTTACCAGAAAACAGAATCTGTGAGCCTAATAAAATCAAAAACAAAACCATTTTCTGTTGAATCGATTCCAATTCATGGTGACCCATGTGTTTCAGATGGAACTGCCTTTCATAGGGTTTTCAGTGGCTGTGACCTTTTAGACGAAGACTGCCAGGCCTTTCTTCTGAGGCTCCTTTACATGGATTCAAACCACCAACCTTTCAATTAGTAGCTGAGCACTTAACCATTTGCACCACCCAGGGGCTATGAGCCTAACGGAATGGTTATTTGACAGCACTAAATTCCAAGGTTTGTTACAGAGCAACAGTGACTGGAACAGAGGCTAATAAAGACATTTTATCTAAAGACAGGAGGTTGTTCTTCATTGTCCTTTGCAGTTCCATAATTTTGAATTATAAGAAAATGGGGAAGAGTGATACAATGGGAATAAACTAAGCAAATGATGATGTGGCTCAGATCCTTTTGAACATCACATTTAATGCCATGCCTTACTTTGGTGAATGCTCATTGGTAAGTGGACTTCTGTACGGAGGACATTTCTTCTCTGACTAACCTGCCTTCCCTTCTCTTTGTGCTATCCCAGTTATTGCCTGTATTTGATGGTGAAAAGAAGATTTCTTAGAACCACTTACTGATATTGGGAGACAGGCCCATTGGGAATACAGAATGGTCACAATGCTGTTACTGAAATTATATCATAAATTTGTCCTTCAAAAAATCTTTCATTGGTATTGAGTTCCTGTTTGCGGTGATGAAAAAGTGTTGGAAACAGAGTAAAATGGCGCTCTAGGCAGAAGCACCACGCTGTCCCTCCACAGTAAAGATCCGAAAAACTAAGCCAAACAGAGTAAACAGCCATCCTGAAACCCTAAAACATCAAATGAAGAGATAAACAACTCAGCCAAGTCCAGATAAACAGAAATTAAGGGAATGTGTAAAAACCAAACCAAACTTACAAGAATCATTAAGGGAGTTCTTCGATCTGAGAACAAACAACTTCAGCTCACAGGCAGAATCTAGGATGCACGATCGTACCAGCCAGATACCAACTTAGGAAATGAACTCTCAAGGACTATCCAAAACCAGAAGATATACAACAGGGAATCAGAGCAATTAATCAGTAAATGACAACTACATTAGAACAATAAAAGAGGGAATAAACAGTGTAGGTATAGAACCTTCTAATGGAGAGGAAGGCAAGGCGATACCAAGTAATAACAGACGGCTTCAAACTTAGAAAGATAAGGGTAAGTTTCATGGTAACCACAAAGAAAGTTAACAAACATACTCATAAAAATAAAGAGGAAAAACATAAAGTCTCAGAAAAAACAAAACGTACAAAAACAAAAGAAATGAAAAAAAGATCCACAAACAAAAGTAACTCAGCACAAGAGAGTAAGAAGAACAAAGAAAACGTCAGCACCACAAAAAAAAGCACTACAAAATGACAGCAACAAACTCACATCTATCAATAATTACACTGAA
>NW_004444018.1:3181693-3187703 GCF_000243295.1 Trichechus manatus latirostris
AAAAAAAAAGGTCGAGAAGGGAGAGGGTTGACATGTCGTGGGGTTGTTAACCAATGTCATAAAACAGTATGTGTACTACTGTTTCATGAGAAACCATTTGTTCTGTAAGCCTTCACCTGAACTACAATAAAAATAAAAAATAAAAAAGTGTTCGAAATAGATAGTGGTGATGTTTGCACAACATTTGAATGTAATAATTTCACTGAATTATATACACCTAAAAATGGTTAAAATGGCATATTTTGTGATAAATATATTTTACCACAATAAAATTTAAAAAAAAAATGTTCGGTCAAATAAAACCTCACAGATCCCCAAGCCATGCATGCATTCCTTTACATTCCATTCTATTCCTTCAGCATTGATGGGTCAGGTAACTCCACAGAGTGGTGCTGGCTGCTCTGCCAAGATGCAGAAACGTATCAGGCAGAGTCTCTGCTAGGAAACAGACGACAATTTCTAATTCATCCATCTGACCAAAGTGTATTCAGGTGATTTAAATACACACAAATCCGAAGACCAAACCCACAGCCGTGAATAACTGAGCGGTAACCTGGCCTGGGGTCTGGTTAGGATGCTTACAGAGGAAGAAATACCTGAGGGGTCGCAGGTAGGTGCTGATTTCCACCAAGCTCGCGTCTGTTACCTGAGAGCAGGAGCTGAGGACCAGACGATCCACTTTAGGACACTGTGTCACAAGGAGATGGACAATGCGATCTGTCACCTACAGGAGAAAACAAAGAAGCACTTGTTCTCAAGCACAGGCCTCTCCGCACACAGAAGACAGGGCCATGAATGGATGGGGTGTTAGAGATGTAAATATGAACTTGTTTAGATGAGTTAGCACCATCATCATCATATTAACAGGTCCCATTTGAGGAGTGTCTAAGGTATGTCAGATTCTGAGCTGGTCATTTTATATGCACTGGCTCTAATCCCTACAATAGTCCTACGAAATCTAAGTTAATATTCCGACTTTGTAAATAAGGAATTTGTGGGGGGTGGGGTTGTTGTTATTGACGTCCAGTCAATTCTGACTCATAGCTCCCCTATAGGACAGAGTAGAACTGCCTCACAGAGTTTCTTAGGCTGTAAACCTTTATGGGAGCAGATCACCAGGTCTTTTCTCTAGCGGAGCAGCTGATAGGTTTGAACACCAACTTTTTAATTAGCAGCCGAGCACTCAACCATTGCTCCACCCAGGGCTCTTTAGGGGCGGGGTTACCAGTACCAGTTACCAGCCAGTCGATTCCAACTCACAGCAACCCTATAGGACAGAGTAGAACTACCCCATAGGGTTTCCAATGCTGTAAATCTTTACTGAAGCAGACTGCCACATCTTCCTTCCATGGAGCAGCTAGTGGGTTTGAACCGATTACCTTTCAGTTAGCAGTCAACCGCTTAACCACTATACCACCAGGGCTTCTGGGGGTGGAGTGGGAGTGCTAAATGTCTTGTTGAGGCTGCTCCTAAGTATTTAGCAAAGCTAATAGTCAAATCTAGGGCTAGGCACTCAAAATACACAGTGGGCACAACAATGGCCTCAAGTATATCAATGATCTTCAAAATGGTGCAGGACCGGACAATATTTCCTTCTGTTGTACGTGGAGTCTTCATGAGTTCAAGCTGTGTCTGTGGCAACTAACAACAACAGAGATTCCAAATACCTTTAGGATGGGCCCTAAACTATGATCTTGTGTGTCTTTTTAGTGATAGAATCTACAGAATCCTCATTTGACTATATAAATCAGAGTCATAGAAGTTCTAATCTCGTATTGTGCTTAGATTAAGGAAACTCAAATGTGATACAGCGTTTATTAAATGAGATTCAAATAATTTACACAATAGCCTTTTCCCTTGCAAAGCATCCATCATTTTATTTAAGATATCAAGTAATCCAATGTGATATACATAAGACTAATTTAAGAGCTCTTCATGGATTAAATTCCTAGAGATTGAGTAAGATTAAGTTATTGCTGATGTGCCACTTTATTATTTGGCATTAAAAGGGGCTAAGAGTAAGAGCTAATTTCTTCCCAGAATACGAGTTTGTGAAATACTTCCCAAAACATATTGTCAACTTTTAATTGAGATTTCCTCTCAAGAACATGGCATTTTGATTAAAAAGAAGGAAGAATAAACATGTTATTGTTTTTCCTCCCATTACTTCATTCAGAGCAATGTGCAAGGCAAAAGCACCAACATGAAGATAGTAAAGGAGAAAACTGAGTCCATAAAAATTTTAATTCAGCTACTTAACACTGAACACCCCATCAGTGTTTTCCATTCAACCAGCACCACAAAGCTTACAAATACCACGAGATAACAATCTGTTCATTCACCGTCAGGATATAAAATTATGATCAATATTCAATTTGATTCAAGTCAGCCTTCCAGTTGTTATATCATCTTTTGTCTAATTATATTTGGAGGAGGAAGACACTGCTTTCTCCTTCTGTATAAAGTGAGCCAGTGGAATACAGTGGTGAAAAAAGGCAAATCTGGATCCCTTGCTTACTAGCTTTGTGACCTGTGCCATATCTCCTTCAACTCCTAGAACCTCAATCACTCTACCTGTAAGTTGGGAATAATGTTACTTCTCACATAGAAAAGATGAGAAACTAATAACGTGTTTAACAAATACCTTGTACATTTCCTGGGACATGATAATAAATGATAGCTATTATCATTATCTCATTATCATGGTCCCTGGGTGGTGCAAACAGTTAAGTGCTTGACTGCTAACCAAAAGTTTGGTGGTTCAAGTCCATTCAGAGGCATTTTGGAAGAAAGAACTGGCAATCTACTTTCAAAAAATCAGCCACTGAAAACCCTATGCACTCTGACACACATGGAGTCACCATGAGTCAGAATTGACTCTACAACAACTGTTTCTTCTTCTTCTTATCATTATCTTTAGCATTATCTTTCCTTTATTCAGTAGTTTTACTGATCAATATAAATATTAGTTGAGTTACAGAAGTGGCAAAAGATCCAGCAAATGGGTCAACTTTTAGATCTTTTATCTAGTCGATGACTAAATAGCAATGTTTCCTTAGGGTAATCATAGCTGCTCCTCCAATTTCAAATATTTCTTCTTTTGAGTAGACACAATCCAATGTGCAAACCATTTCTATCACATGGGTACTATGGAATTCTTCCTGTTTTTAAAAGCATATTTCAGGGTTTGCTCCATGATGAGGTGGGGAAGCCAGGGAAACATTATTAGTTTTAGGTTCTAGCAACATAGGAACACGGAGACCAATGAAAAAGTCAATCTCAGTTCAAGAATTCTCACCACTTTGAGGCCAGTAACATTAAGTGTGGTTACTTCTTGTAAGTTCTCCAGGCTTCTGACCAGGCAGGCCTCAGGAATCTTGGGGATTCTCCCAATGTTCAGGGTCTGTAGGTGAGGACACTGCAGGGCCAGCAAGTCCACACTCCATTCTGTAAGAGCAAGGCAGCCAAACACTTCTATCTTGTGGAGGCTGAGGAAGAAAAATAAGTCATGAAATATTATCCTGTGCTCCCAGATGCACTGCAAATGAGCAGACACTAAAGTTACCTGAGGGACATTTCTGCTTTTTCCTGGTGGCAAGTCTGCATCTTAATGTAACATTTGAGAATGTCACATGACATTGAGAAGGTATGGTCAATGGCAGTGGAGGTTTATGGAAAATATTTTCATATTTCTTCCAAATTAAGAGCACATACCACAAGACTATAGATCTTCCCCTCCCCCTCCCATCATATTTCCAAATTACTTACAGAACATATAAAACCCGGCTGGTTGCTTTGAAGCATTAAGGCTTGCAGGTATTAGTGGATCTATACTGATATCAGTGTATTTTTCACATGTAATTTCTCTGACTAGAATTACTACTTGCATGTGTTTTGGGAGCTGTTATATAAATGAGTCCCTGGGTGGTGCAAATAGTTAAGCACTCGACTACTAGCCAAAAGGTTGTCGGTTTGAACCATCCCGAAGTGCCTTGGAAGACAGGCCTGGAGATCTCCTTCCCCATCTCGAAAACCCTATGGAGTCAAAGCCTTGAAAACCCTATGGAGCACAATTCTACTCTGCACACATGGGATCGCCTTGAGTCTGAATTGACTGAATGGCAATTAACAACAAATACAAAAGAGTCAAAGGTGGCCTCAGTGTACTGGCCCCAAGTTGTTTACTTCTTCATAGCAAGCTGAAGCCCATTAGCCCATAGAGCCCCAACTGTTTCAAAAATAGCCCAAATAAGCAGAGTTTTAGCCCCTTAGAGCCTGCCTGCTTTACATACCTAACATCTGCTAGTCACAGACAAGATAAACCAAAAAAAAAAAACCAAACCCATTGCCACGCAGTCAAATTCCAACTCACAGTGACCATATAGGACAGAGTAGAACTGCCCCATAGGGTTTTCAAGGCTGTAAATCTTTACGGAAGCAGAACGGCCAGTGGGTTCGAACTGTTGATCTTTCCATTAGCAGCTGAGCGCTTAACCACTATGCCGCCAGAGCTCTTCTAGGTAAGATAAAACCCTGTGATTATAAGGCCCTTAAGGAGCTGCTAGGAGCCCTTGTGGCAAAGTGGTCAAGCGCTTGGCTGATAAATGAAAGGTCAGCTGTTCAAACTCACCTTCTGCTCCTGCACAATGGAAAAAAGATGTGGCAGTCTGCTTCCATAAAGATTCACAGTCTTGGAAATCCTTCGAGCAGTTCTACTCTGACCGATTGGGTTGCTGAGTCGGAATCGACTCAATGGCAACAGGTTTTGGTTTTGGAAGGAGCTGCTGCCTTCAGGCAGACCTCTTGTGGAGGATGCCTCCTGCATGCAGCTGTCAGTGCTTCTAGTCCAATAAGTAGCTTCTTGTGCAACACTGGCTCCCTTTTCCTGATCAGCCCCAAATTCTTTCAAACTCACTATAGGACCTTCCACCTAGAAAAATTCAGGGCATAGTAAAGGCCCAAGGAAGCTAGTAATATATCATCTACTTGTTATAAGGCTCCAAGCTCATGAGTCAGCTCTGAAGAAATCAGTAAATTCCTGCAAGCCCCTCTTTTTGTGCGACGTCCTGGTAAATGGTTACCTAAGGACCCTGGAAGGAGCCTGGGTAGCACAAGCAGTTTGTGATTGGCTGCTAACCTACAGGTTGATGGTTTGAACCCAACCAGCAGTTCCTTGGAAGAAAGCCCTGGCAAATGGCTTCCTTAAAAATTACAGCCTATGGAGAAGTTCTACTGTGTAACACACAGGGTCATCCTGAGTCAGAATCGAGTAGACAGTGACAGGTTTGGTTTTTTTGGTTTATGACCCCTAGACCAGCAGCAACTTGTTAGGAATACAAATTCTTGAGACCCTGCCCGTGCCCCAGACCTGCTATATCAGAAACTTGGGGGGTAGGGCTAAGCCATCTGTGGTTCAACAAGCCCTCCAGGTGATTCTCATGCTCAATCATGTTTGAGAACCACTGACCTGCTGGACTTCTTAATGATGTCCGGGGGACTTTAATGGTTAGCAAAGACACATTGGTGGGTACTGGGCTCATGATTACATTTTCGATAAGTGGGTTTGGCTTTGAATAATGAGGTTTTAATCAAATCTGTCCCAGAACCAGTACAAAATAATTAAATACCTCATAGCTGAATCACTGAGGCAACTTGATCTCTTTGATCGTTCCAAATATCTCCAGGCTAAAACTGACTTACGTTAACCAAATTCTTGTTAAAATACATTTGTGTCGAGCAATGGAATTGCTAATGGTAAAACTATAATCAGCACGTTCTGACTGTTTCATGGTAAGAGGTACTATCCAATTAGAGTACTTGCCTAATCAAAGTCCCTTCATTCTCAAGAGAGCTTCACTGAATGGTGGTAGAAGGTGCTTAACTAGTGAGGTTAAAACATCCTTCAGGAGACTCCGGCAAGATGGCGGTCTAGGCAGAAGCACCACGCCGTCCCTCCACAACAAAGATCCGAAAAACTAAGCCAAACAGAGAATCAACAATCCTGAAACCC